>NW_011494952.1:2215945-2254343 GCF_000754665.1 Bison bison bison | reverse complement strand
AGACTCTGATGCTGGGAGGGATTGAGGGCAGGAGGAAAAGGGGACGACAGAGGATGAGATGGCTGGATGGCATCACTGACTCGATGGACATGAGTCTGAGTGAACTCTGGGAGTTGGTGGTGGACAGGGAGGCCTGGTGTGCTGCGATTCATGGGGTCACAAAGAGTCAGACACGACTGAGGGACTGAACTGAACTGAAAGTAAATTAATATTTCTGTTTTCCTCCTGAATAAGATTAATGATTTTAGAATTCTTTAACTTCCTGTAAATATTTCTTCCATGGTCTGCTTTGAGTAGCTTTTCCATCTTCTGTGCTATTTTTATCTAGTATTTTAATTCCGTTTTGTTTTCCATACAAAAAAGTTATCATCATGTATTTATTTTTTAAAAAGTAAACTTTTTTAAAAAGCAGTTTTAGGTTCATGGCAAAATTGAGTGGAAAGTACTTGGAGTTCTCATATACCTTGTGCCCCCATCCTCATTATTTTTATAGTCAATTCTTGCTTAAATTTACCAATGGGTTTTCTGTTTTTTTGTGTCCATGCATCCCATACCTTCTGTCTGCATTTATTTTCATTAATGTGAAGGGAACCTCAATTCTAATTTCTAGAAATGCAAAATAAATGTGTACATACTTTTTCAGGGGTGAAAACTTCTGTTTGTTGGGTCTGTGGACTGAGTTTGTCATTAGAGTTCCTGTTTTTTGTTTTTTTTTTCTTCTCCATATTCTTGGTGAGTGAGGTCATCTTCATGGACATTGTTTCTTTTGAGAGTTCCATGCATGCCTGGGGTGGGAGACGTCCCAGGAAACATGTTTTCAGTTTGCCTCTGTCCACGTTCAGTAGTACTCATGAGTCCCCAGTTATTTTTGTTGTAAATAGTTTTGGACTTAAAGAAGAGTTGCAAAGATAGTACAGGAAGCTCCCATACACCCTTCACCCAACTTCTATTACTGCAGCCCTTAGTGAGCCTATGTTTGGCCTTCAGTAATTTGTTAAACATTTCTAACTAAATTCTTTTCAGTGGCTTCTGAGGTGTCACGTGTTTGTCCCAGTTAAAGGCCTGGGTCCTGTTTCTTCCTTGTGGATGTCTGTCTTTCTTCAGATTCTATGTTGGTTATTGGCTCTGTGACCTCAGTTTTCTGATTTCATGAAAAATTGTTAATTTGCAGTTTCTTTAGCTTGTTCGTTGTTTAAGTGTAGGTGTGGTGCTTTCCAACACTATGTCTTCAAGTGGAACCAGTTTTGGGGTTAGTTTTTTCTTCTGTATTTCTGTACTTCTCCAATGATGCGAATTTGGGGACTACACAGGCAGTCAGCATAGTTTTGGTGCTGCTGATGCAGTTAGCTATCGGTTGGTTTCCTGGTGCCTCAGACAGTAAAGAATCTGCCTGCAATGCAGGAGACGCAGGTTCGATCCCCGGGTGGGGAAGATCTTCTGGAGAAGGGCATGGCAACCCACTCTAGTATTCTGGCCTGGGAAATCCCATGGATGCAGGAGCCTGGTGGGCTAAAGTCCATTGGGTCACAAAGAGCTGAACATGACTGAGCAACTAACATTTTCACTTTTCGCTGGTTGCAATCCTAGGTTATTAAGCAGAGATTCTTTGGTTTCTGTTTATGGACAGGTAGGTGGATTTTATTTTATTTTTTTAATTAATTTATTTTATTTTTGGTTCTGCCTTTGTAGCAAGTAGTGATTACTAGTGACTCCATGGCGGGGGGTTCCCCTGAAGATAGAAATTTCTTAATGTTTTCTGTTTTGTAACTTATGTGGACTGCCTATGTACCTCTATGGCACTTTCCATATAGTCTGTCCTACATGTGATTTTCTTCTATTTTATTCTGCTTCTGTTTGTTTTGTGTATTTTATTTTATTTATTTTTTTTGTTTTGTGTATTTTAGATTGGATGCACTTTGAATAAAGAGGACATAATTTCTACTTTTGTACACCATGTTAGTGCAGAGGATATTTTTTCATTCAGCAAGTATTTTCTGATCCCCTTCTGGGCGCCAGGATCTAATCTAGGAGCTGGGTGTACAGTAGGGAGCAAGCAGAGAAGTTCCCAGCTCTTTAGTATTGTGAGGAGTCAGAGACAGAATAAATATGTGTAATTACCAACTATGGTAAAGAAAAGTACAGGGTGCTCTGAGGCCTAATTTTTGGTGGGAGCTTAGAAGGACTTCTCTGAGGGAAGGAACTTGTTTGATTTTTGCCCACAGCATGCAACTTTGGGGATCTTAGTTCCCTGACAAGGGATTGAACTTGGGCCCTGTGCAGTGAAAGTGTGGAATCTTAGCCACTGGACTGCCGGGGAATTCCCAGGAAAAACTTTTAAATTGAGACTTCATGGTGAAGAAGTGTTAGGTAAAGAGTGGGAGGGAACAAACAGCATCACAGAGAAAAGTATATACTAAAATATTTTGGTGGCAAAAAGTGTGGTGCATTCACAGAATGGAGCAGTCAGTGAGGCTGGATGGAGTGAGGTGGAGAGTCCCATGAAATGAGCTAAAGGAGTGGTCAGAAGCTGGAAGGTAAAGGGTCTTGGAAGAGTTGATATTTCATTGTAGTCTTGGCAGCCATGGAAGGGTTTTGATCTAGTTTACATGAGCAGAAGACTGATTATAAGGGAGAGAGAATGGGAATAAGCAGATAATCTGGGCAGTCCAGGCAAGAGAAGACAGCGGCCAAGACAAGGGTAGTAGTAACAGGAATCAAGGAAAGAAGGATTCGAAGTACAGTGTGGATGTGGAAGGGGCAGGATGATGCTGGGTTTGCGGAGGGATGATTGGGACAGGGAGTAAAGTACCAACAAATCTTTTCCAGTTGATTTATTCATTTCCTCCTAAACGAGGGAAGAAAATGGTGATGTGAGTCTGTTTTTTTTTTTTTTGGCGGGGGTGGTGGGGAGGGGACTTTCATTGAGCAGACACCTGCTTTACAGCTACATAAGTCTGGTTTGTTCCAGCTGCTGTATTCCATCCTATGTTCTGTCTTGGTCTAGTGAGATTTTCCTTCTCAATGGGATTGTTATTTGACTGGGGGTGCGTTGAGGATAGGGGAAGGATATGTTGCTTCTGTCTCCTCTGTCCATGGAATTCTCCAGGCAAGAATACGGCAGTGGGTTACCATTCCCTTTTCAAGGGGATCTTCCCAACCTAGGGATCAAACCTACATCTTTTATGTCTCCTGCACTAGGCGGCAGATTCTTTACCAATAGCGCCACCTGGAAAACCCACATAAAACTTAACACAGTCCTTGGCTTGATGCTAAAAGTCATTTTTGAAATACACTTCTTTGGAGCACTTTGTTTCTTCAGTTGGACGAGAGAGATTTTACTTTCATTTGGACTTAGCCCCTCTTTCAGTTTTCAGTCCATTGGTAAACTATGGTGCGCTTGGCATGTTGATGATCAGTTTTTCCTCTGCTCTTTAATTTTAGTCTGCAATAGAATCAAATTGCTGGACCAGCACGCAGCCAAGCACTTTATCCAAGCCTGGTGTTTGTGAGGTGAGCTACTGAGGAGCACACTGAAACATTTTGCAGATGTGTTTTTTTCTTTAACCTCTGCGGTAAGACATTTTCCTAGCTGTGCTTCAAGTTTTTCCCATTCCAGTTTTGAAATTTCCACATGGGGTTTAGCCACTGGGTGAAGAGCCCTCAGATTCTATGCTCACCATCATGCTGGCTTCAGCCGTGAGACCTTTGATATCTTTCTGTTTTTCTGAGCTTGGGTTTACTGCCCCACTGGCTGGCCTCTGCCTTTATTCTTTCCCAGTATTTTATGGTGGTCACGTATGGGCTTTCCCTTTCAACAGTTCTCTGTCCTCAGGGAAGCACTCTGTCTTGTCTGTTCCGTGGTTTTTGATTTTGACTCTGTTGCTTCCCAGCTGTGACTGTTGCAGTTTGAATCACAGTGCCCCAGAGCATGGACCATTTTTCTTCACTTTTGCCTGTTTCTGTCTTCTTCTGTTCTGACATTGTTTCAGACATAGTTTTTAATTCAGTAGAATTTTTCTCATGATTCTGTTTCTTAGTTGCTGATTCCAGTCTGTCTCTTTAAAATAAAGCCAATTTTGTCAATTTCTTTCTTTCTTTCTTTTTTTCCATTTGGCAATGTAGAGATTGCCATTGCTCTTAACAGCTGCTTTCCAATATGTCATTACTCAGCCTGGGAAGTAATTTTAGAATGTTGTGTGCCCCTGACTGGAACACTGCGTTACCAATGTCCCGAGGGTGGTGCATCTGAAGGTGGGGATGACCTGGATGAGAATCTGTGATATTTACACAATGCCTTGCAGTTCACAAGGGACCTTTACATCTGTGATCTTGTTTGGTACTCATAATAAGCCTAAGAGGGTGGCAGGGCATTATAATTTCCTGTTTTAAAGTCAAGGAACCTTGGAATTTAGAAAGATGGTAACAATAACCCTGTATACGAGACAGCAGAAGAGACACTGATGTATAGAACAGTCTTTTGGACTCTGTGGGAGAGGGAGAGGGTGGGATGATTTGGGAGAATGGCATTGAAATATGTATAATATCATATATGAAATGAGTCGCCAGTCCAGGTTCGATGCACGATACTGGATGCTTGGGGCTGGTGCACTGGGACGACCCAGAGGGATGGTATGGGGAGGGAAGAGGGAGGAGGGTTCAGGATGGGGGACACGTGTATACCTGTGGCGGATTCATTTCGATATTTGGCAAAACCAATACAATATTGTAAAGTTTAAAAATAAAATTAAAAAAAAATAAAGTCAAGGAACTTGAAGATCACAAAGTGAAGTGTTTTGCCAATGTTGCCTGGCTAGAAGGTAATGGAACCACCTTCTTTAGACTACAGGATCTTGTCTTTTCAATATAATTTATTATTATTATATTTAATATTTGTCTATTTATTTATTTGGCTACCTTGGGTCCCATTTGTGGCATGCGGGATCGTTGGTGCACCATGTGAGGTCTTGTGCTGGGGAATGCAGACTCTCCAGTGTGGCTCATGGGCCCAGTTGCTCTGCACACATGGGATCTCCATTCCCAAACTAGGGACTGAACTCACATCCCCTGCATTACAAGACAGATTGCTAACCACAGGACCACCAGGAGACTCCCTTCAATATCATTTAAATTTCGGAATGGAATAGACAGGGTTCTTGCCTGGAGAATCCCAGGGATGGGGGAGCCTGGTGGGCTGCCGTCTATGGGGTCGCACAGAGTCGGACACGACTGAAACGACTTAGCAGCGGCAGCAGCAGACAGGGTAGATTCAGGCACAATTGAATATAGAACTCAAAACAATATTGTTAGGAACGAGTCTTTCTCTCTCTTGGCTCTGCCTTCCTCTGAGTTGACTTTCTCTTTATCCAGGTTCTTCCCTTTGGGGGCCATGTGGCTTCCAGTAGCTCCAGGCTGCTGCTGCTAAGTCGCTTCTGACTCTAGCGTCTGACTCTAGTCGTGTCCAACTCTGTGTGACCCCATAGACGGCAGCCCACCAGGCTCCCCCATCCCTGGAATTCTCCAGGCAAGAACACTGGAGTGGGTTGCCATTTCCTTCTCCAATGTGTGAAAGTGAAAAGTGAAAGTGAAGTCGCTCAGTTGTGTCCGACTCTTAGCGACCCCATGGACTGCCGCCCAGCAGGCTCCTCTGTCCGTGGGATTTTCCAGGCAAGAGTACTGGAGTGGGGTGCCATTGCTTCGGGTTACATGTGCTTTAATTTGCTTCCTGGGGGTCCCGGAGGCTGCTCTCCAGGCGGAGGCGCTAGGCTGGGCTCTCCTTCAGCGGGCCCCCCACGCCAGCCCTGCAGACCCTCAGGAAGGGCCGTGTCTTCCTCCAGGCCACCCGTGCCCTCCACGAGCTCCTCGTAGGTGATATTCTCCATGAACGGTCGCGGCCTGAGCAGCTCCACCATGTTGGCCCACTCCAGCACTTCCTTCCCCAGCAGGCGCCTGCCCACCTTGTCCACCAGCTCACGGCAGCACGTGAGCAGGTCTAGGGTGCGCTCCTGCACGGAGCCAATGAGCCGCCGCACCTCCTCGTCTATGAGCTGGGCTGTGGCCTCACTGAACGGCTTCTCCACCAGCGCCTCGCCTGGCTGTGGGAGATCAAAGGACACCTGGTCCAGCTTCCAGGCTAATATCTTCCAATATAAGGGGAAGGAGAACATGCCTCTCCTGCAGAAAAACAGCAGTTTGCTTTGCATTGTCCTTAAATGAGTTCCATGTTTATTTCTGAGCCAGTTACCATGGTTAGAGGGGTGTGGTGCTGACTGGTCAGGCCTGAGTTACAGGACCTCCCCTGCTGGTAGAGATGCTATCAAACGGGCTTAAATCATGTGACAGGAGAATGGGAGGGAAGGGGTTCCCAGAAGAAAACTGAGGTGCTGTTACCAGAATAAAAGTGAATGCATGGGACTTCTCTGGTGGTTCAGTGGTTAAAAGTCTGCCTTGCAATGCAGAGGACATGGGTTTGATTCCTGGTGGGAGAACTAGGACCCCCCATGCCTCAGAGCAACTATGCCTTCGTGCTACAACTGGAGAGTCTGTGCCCTGCAATGAAAGATGCCACACGAGGCAATGAAGATCTCATGTGCCACAACCAAGACTCAATGAAGCCAAATAAATACATAAATATTTTTTTAAAAAGTGTATACATGCTGAGTGGGCTTCCCTGGTAGCCCAGACGGTAGAGTCCACCTGCAATGCAGGAGACCCAGGTTTCATCCCTGGGTCAGGAAGATCCCCTGGAGAAGGGGATGGCTACTCACTCCAGTATTTTTGCCTGGAGGATTCCATAGACAGAGGAGCCTGGTGGGCTACAGTCCATGGGGTTGCAAAGAATCAGACACAACTGAGCTACTAACACACACACACACACACACACACACACAAATGCTGAGTAGACATGACATGAGATGTCCTGTGATATTTTCCATTTGCTCCTCAGATCTTCTCACTGCTCTGCTCTATGTTCCAAGGGTCTAACCTCGTATAAAGTGCACGGATGGACTCCCTTTTCCTCGTTTCCAATTATGTTTGGCCAATGGAATGCTCTGGCAGGAGACCAGAGTCAAGGAGAAGAGGTAGGGAAGAGCGTTTATTTTACCAACTCATTCCTGTGAGGCTAGCATCTGAAGCTGAAGGTCACAGGTCCTGCTAGGCAATCCTCTTTACTTTGCTTGCTCCGTACCCAGGTTCTGTTAACTGTTTTCCGTGTTTCCTCAGTACCCTGGGGTATTGTACAATCTCTTTCACTTTCCCTACCCTCTGCTCCCACTTTTGTAAATGGTCCTTTCATTAATCTGTCCACACGTTACTAAATTTGGGTGTGCCATATCTTTCCTGCCAGGGCCTGGTTGACCTCTACAGGCAGGAAAGTAAAAACTTAATCCGTGGCACATGAAAAATGATTTGGACCATTTGTGGTACTGGGTTAGGAGTTGAGAAGGTATACTGGGCAATGAAAACTATGATCAATGTAGGTATGAAGGATGACCACAGAAAAAAGGGAGGAGTAGTTTTTTTATGATTTTATTCAAATCAGAGTTGTTAGAAGTTGCTAACAATTTGTGCTGTCTAAAAATGAAGTGAGCTGCCTTACAGGCAATGAGTTCACCGTCATTCAGTTCAGTTCAGTTCAGTCGATCAGTCGTGTCCGACTCTTTGTGACCCCATGAATCGCAGCACGCCAGGCCTCCCTGTCCATCACCAACTCCCGGAGTTCACTCAGACTCACGTCCATCGAGTCAGTGATGCCATCCAGCCATCTCATCCTCTGTCGCCCCCTTCTCCTCTTGCCCCCAATCCCTCCCAGCATCAGAGTCTTTTCCAACTCTTCGAATGAGGTGGCCAAAGTACTGGAGTTTCAGCTTTAGCATCATTCCTTCCAAAGGAATCCCAGGGCTGATCTCCTTCAGAATGGACTGGTTGGATCTCCTTGCAGTCTGGACAGCTCTACTGCTGCTGCTAAGTCACTTCAGTCGTGTCCGACTCTGTATGACCCCATAGACGGCAGCCCACCAGGCTCCCCCATCCCTGGGATTCTCCAGGCAAGAACACTGGAGTGGGTTGCCATTTCCTTCTCCAATGTGTGAAAGTGAAAAGTGAAAGTGAAGTCCCTCAGTTGTATACAACCCTCAGCGACCCCATGGACTGCAGCCTTCCAGGCTCCTCCGTCCATGGGATTTTCCAGGCAAGAAAGTGGAGTGGGGTGCCACAGCTCTAGTGACACCCAATTTTCAGGATTTTTTTTTTGAAAGGGAATTCCTTCCTCAGATAGTCAGTGGATTAAATGGTCTTAAGCTGACTTATTGGAAAAGACCCTGATGCTGGGAAAGATTGAGGGCAGAAGGAGAAGGGGGTGACAGAGGAATAGATGGTTGGATGGCATCACCATCTCAATGGACATGAGTTTCAGCAAACTTTGGGAGATAGCGAAGACAGGGAAGCCTGGCATGTTGTAGTCCACGGGGTTGCAAAGAGTCAGACACGACTTAGCAACTGAACGACAACAAAATGATCTTCAGACTCCTTCTACAGTTCAATTCATGCAGGAATTGAATTTCCAGAGGAAATTTTCATTTTTCTGTCCTTTGGATACCCACTGCTTTCTCACTGCCTGGCAGACTTTTTGGTGTTGAGACCGAGGCTGTGGGTACCCCTGCATTGATCAGTTTGCACTGATCTCCTGGGTCATCCTAGTTCCTAGCATCCCCCAACACCCTCTGGTGTGAATGTCAGGAATCAGAGGTGGTGAGTTGTGTTTTGTTATTTTGTCAGTTACATGTTAAAGACAATAAAAATCCTCACCCAAGATTTTATCATCACAAACTGGCAAATGTCCCCAAGTGGACGCTTTGGGGAGGTAACTGTTGAGGCTCAATACTAAAGGTACCATGTTGTCACAAAGAAATCAGCTACTACTCCTGGAGAAGTAAGATTACATGGGCATCAGGAATTCACTATATGATGACTATTAGTACTAACTTAAAATCTGACATGATGATCATAATCTCCTTATATGTTTCTGCATTCAAAAATTGAATTAAAAATCTCTTCTAAGGTTTTATAGGTTCAACCAAGACCTTTCTCCTCTAGTTCTATTTTGTTTAGAAGGAATATGATTCCTTAGAGACAAATTCTCCTACCCTGCAGGTTTTTATGAACTGATTATATCACCTGGGACTGGTTACAAGTGACACACTGATCTGGTCAACTTAGCTTAAAGTGGAGCTTACATCTGAAGCACCAGGCTTGAAAAGGACAATTTGCAGAGCAGCAGGAATCAGGAATCTTGGAAGAACACTGCTGCAGGTACAAATCAGTTCTCACTAAATTTCTGGCCATGAGTTGTGATATCACAGGTGTGAAATTCTGGGAAAGGAGTCCTAATGGGCCATTTGGGTCTCAAGCCCATCTTTGGTTAGAGGAGGGTAGGGCACCTTGATTGAAAGTCCTACCAAAACCGCACACGGGGGAAGAGGCAACCTGCCTGGTAGTTGGAAAAATGGAAACTGCTATCCACAAAGCTACTCTTACAGCAACTTGAGAAATTGTCACATGAAACAGAGATTGAAACAGGTGTTACAGTAGTTCTGTGATTGTATAGCCAATCCTAGAAAAGTGGATTATGGTTAATGTGGAAAAAGTGCCAACACGTAGACATGTATTTAAGAAATATCCACTGAGAGAAATACTATTTCAAAGCATTGTGATTTCATTGTTCCTCTCACTCATGGTCTTAGGATTATCTATGGGACAATGAGCTATTGCCAATACAATGTGGGTCTAGAGACGGGTTGACAAACTTTTTTTTTTGTAGTGGGCTACCTCATAAATATTTTAGATTTTGGAGACCATACAGTTTCTATTCAACTCTGCCATTGCAGTGTGAAAACAGCCATTATATGAAAGTAAATAGGCATGGCTATCTTCCAAAAAATCTACATTTACAAAAACAAGCAGTGGTGAAATTTGGCCCACAGGTTACACTTTGTGGAGCCCTGGTCTAGAGGGATATTTTTATTGACTATGGTAGCTTGGTGAAGCCCAAAGTCAACGACTGCAGGCTCAATGTGAGTGAATAGTTCGTGTTGCAGCTGAGTCCTTAAGCATGTTATGATGAGCTGTGGAAGACATGTCTGGTGCGGAGGAAAACACAAGGGACTTTACATCAGGTGGCCTGAGTTCATATCCTTGCTCAACCGCTCTGTAATTGAGGGCAAGCTACTAGATCTTCCTGAGTCTCCAGCAATGTAGTTAGAACCCAACTTGAAGTGAAAGTGAAAGTTGCTCCATTGTGTCTGACTCTTTGCGACCCCATGGGTATAGTCCATGGAATTCTCTAGGCCAGAATACTGGAGTGGGTAGCCTTTCACTTCTCCAGGGGCTCTTCCCAACCCAGGGATCAAACCCAGGTCTCCCACATTGCGGACAGATTCTTCACCAGCTGAGCCACAAGGGAAGCTCAGAACCTAACTTATTTATTTATGCTTTCCATATGACTTTAGGAAGGGAGGAGAAAGGAAACAGAGTGTTCAGTGACTATTATGTGTCAAACTGCATGCTGAATATTTTTCATATATTACTTCATCACTTATTTCATGGGTAGAAGGGTAAAGAGGACCTGTTCCCCTTGCTTTCTTTACAATCCTCTTTCCAGCCTGGCTGCCTTAGAGCTGGGCAGCCTCCCTTCTAGAATCTGGGTGGTTCTGAAGTGTATTGACAAGCAGGAGTTCCTGTGGAGGGGCTATCAGTCAGGCCCTGGGATAACACTTTAGGAACATGGGGATTTTCAGAAACATGATAATTTTACATGTTTGAAGGACTAAGCACTTTCTGCTGCATGGACCCAGGGGACAGAAATAGAAACAGTAAGGAGCCAAAAAAGGCATGAACTGCCTGGCGAAGAGGGGAGTTTCCTATTGCTAGACGTATACAAGCAGAGGGGTTCTGGCATGTTGGAGAGGGAATAAGATCTGGAGAGGGCTATAGATCAGGCCCTCCAACTCAGGAATCCTTTCAGAGCCTGTGGAAGTTCAGAATAGACAGGTTCATGCACCAGTCCCCAGCCTTTTGGGCACTAGAGACCAGTTTTGTGGAAGACAATTTTTCCATGGCCAGGGGAGGGAGGATGGTTTCTGGAATGATTTAAATGCATTATATTTATTGTGCACTTTATTTCTATTATTACTATATCAGCTCCACCTCAGATCATCAGGCATTAGATCACATGTTGGGGACTCCTGGATTCTTCTTTGAGCTGTTCCTGAAGATATGTTGCCCTAAATATTAGCAATAGTCTACCCCTAGCTGTGGATAGGCTCTTCTCCATGATTGAAGAGTAATTAACATGCCTTCTCTGGGGAAGGATATTAGTAGATAACATTTATTGAACACTTAGAATGAGCCAGGCACTCACAGATGCACTGCAAACATTCTATCTTCTCAAAGTTGCTTTAAGAGGTAGATGCTCATTGTTATGTCATTTTAGAGATGAACCAAGTGAAGTCAAAGGAGGTTATATACAGTTAACTAAGACCACGTGGATAACTCCAGAGCCCACTCTTAATCCCAAAACATTTGAAAATTTAATGAACACAAATGGCCGCTGTTAGCAAAATTAAATAGTAATGTTTGAGGTGCTGGTATCCAGTTTGGGGTTGCCCTCTCGGGGTAGGGAGCTTTCAAGTTTAGTTCCTGCTGTGACTGTTCCTTATCTGCATTATAACCTTGAGTCAGAATATATGTTGGGTGTTCACTGCAGATTCTGCTTTTGTGGAGGCCATTAAGGAAGTGTCTCATCCTGGTAACTGGGGTAGGAAGGGGAGGAAGGGAATACACCAGCAAGTTCAAAAGAAATCCTAAGACATGCATGCAGTTGGGTTAAAAAAAAATGCAAAAATTTATTTAGACAGCTGGGCTTGGGAGAGAATGGTCTTTGTTTGGGGAAACTGCTTAATCAGCCCTCTAGTGTAGAAGGCAAGGGCTGGAAGAATGGTCTGGATGGCAGCATCTGGGAGAGGAGTTCAGGCCCTTTGGACTGATTCTCAAAAGATGTGTTGACCATAGCTGACAGGTAGGTGGCACATACATACAGTCTCTTAACCCCCACTTCCCCTTCCTGGGAGTGAGGCCGCAGCACGCTGGCTTGCTCTGCTAACATCTGACACATGCTGGGCTGAATGTTTGGGACTTTACCATGTAAAGCTGTGCTAGAGATGTTAATTTTAACCCAATTTTCCTTGGATGTGAATGCTGAAAAGCTGAGGAAGGGGTGTCTGACAGTGATTTGCTACAGGCCTGGAAACATTTTAGATATGTGATTCAAGAGAAAAAAATAAAACCACAGAGAACACAGTTGGAGCTTCTATCCTGGAAAGCACAGTCCCCAAACAACCCCAGGCTGCTGCTAGCTCCAGCTCTGTGGTGTGACCTTGGGCGGGGCATGCAGGTTGTCTCTCTGAGTCTCTGTTTCCCATTTGTAAAACAAGGGCAGTTGGACTGGATGATCTCTCAGGTCAACCCCTCATGCTGAAAATTATGTGAGTCCTCAATATTTCTTTCTCGGTATTAAAGTGTTTATTCATTTTTAAAATTCTCTACTAATTTTAGAAGATATTGCAATTCAAGGAGAAGAGTAGTGACATGATACTAGAAAAAAAAATCAATGTATTTTCAGAATTAAAAAAAAATTATGATAAAAAAAGTAAATTCTATATGTCTGTGTGTTTCTTGCTCCCTCTTCTGTCCAAACTCTAATTTACTCTGGGTATTTTCACATTTTGAAGACCATTGTGTAAACTTACTTCCTTACTGTTTGAAATCTGTGCTATTATTATAATTGCTGATATTTCCTGTCTCCTTTTAAAATTGAGGTGAAATTCAAATAACATAAAATTAATCATTTTCAGCTGTATAGTTCAGTGGTATTTAGCACATTCATAATGTTTTGCAAACAATACCTTTATCTAGTTCCAAAACATTTTCCTTGCCCGAAAATAAAACCCTACATCCATGGAGTAGTTACTGTCTGTTCTTTCCTCCCCTTAGTCCCTGGAAGCCATCAGTCTGCTCTCTATCTCTATGGGTTTACATTTTATGTATATTGCATATAAATGGAATCATACGTGTAACCTTTTGTGACTGACTTCTTTCACTTGGCAAAATGCTTTTGAAGTTCATCAGCATCATAGCATGTATCAATACTGCGTCCCTTTTTATGGCTGAATACTACTCCTTTTCATTGTATGTATGTACAATGATTTGTCTATCCATTCATTAGCTGATAGATACTTGTTTCTATCTTTTAGCTATTGTGAACAATGCTACTGTGAACATATGTGTACAAGTATTTGAATACCTGTTTTCCGTCTTTTTGGGTGTATATCTAGGAGTGGAATTGCTATGGTTATTCTGTGTTTAACTTTTTGAGAAACCGCCTATTTTCCACCACTGCACCATTTTACATGCCCACCAACAATGTATGAGGGTTCCAATTTCTCTACATTCTCTTCATGCTTGTTGCTTTTTATTTTTTTGAGTATAACCTTCTTAGTAGATATGAAGTAGTATCTCACTGTGGTTTTGATTCTTACTTTTAGGAGATCACAAGATCCTACCACTGCAACCCAGTACAGGAATGAATAGATACCAGGCAAGTCCTTTGGTAAAATTAATTTGAAAGGCAAGTCCTTTGATAACATTAATTTGAATCATCAATCTGTTCTGTATCCCTGGCCACTTAGTTTCATGCCTGTCTCAATCTTGTTCCTAGGGTACAAGCTCCATGCCTTTCTGTGAAAATGTCTTTTACTGACCCTTTGTTTGTCCTTAACAGAAAATACTTTAAAAGTCATATGCAGAAGAGGGTATGAAAGCCAACAGTCAAGGAGGGAAATGTTTTGGTTTTGGTGAACATTCACTGAAATATACTGAATTCTTTTCTCTGGGGTACGTTCTAGGTGAGATGTTTAATTACTCCTGGTTCTATGTGGAATTGAGAGTTGAGAGCATCTTCTTGGATAGACATCTTCTGGAGATACAACTGTTTCAAACGTTTGGTCTCTTACAGGGATACTTGAAGCTTTTTTTTTTTCAAATAATTAAAAAAAATTCGTGTATCTATTTGTTCTTGCCTGTGCGGGATATTCACTGCTTCGTGGGCTCTCTTCTACTTGTGTTGAGGGGCTACCCTCTAGTTGTGGTGGCCTCTTTTGTTTTTTTTCCCTTAATTTTAATTTTGTTTAACATTAAAAGCGTTTTGTTTTGCGGTATAGCTGATTAACAATGTTGTGGTGGTTTAAGGTGAACAGTGAAGGAACTCAACCGCACATATGCATGTGTCCATTTCCCCCCAAACTCCCTTCCATACAGGCTGGCACATAATATTGAGCAGAGTTCCACTGGCTATACAGTAGGTCTTTGTTGATTATCCATTTTAAATATAGCAGTGTGTACATGGGAAAGACTAGAGATCTCTTCAAGAAAATTAGAGATACCAAGAGGACATTTCATGCAAAGATGGGCACAATAAAGGACAGAAATGGTATGGACCTAACAGAAGCAGAAGATATTAAGAGGTGGCAAGAATACACAGAAGAACTATACAAAAACTATCTTCATGACTCAGATAACCATGATGGTGTGATCACTCACCTAGAGCCAGACCTGCTGGAATGTGAAGTCAAGTGGGCCTTAGGAAGCATCACTATGAACAAAGCTAGCAGAGGTGATGGAATTCTAGTTGAGCTATTTCAAATCCTGAAAGATGATGCTGTCAAAGTGCTGTATTCCATATGCCAGCAAATTTGGAAAACTCATCAGTGGCCACAAGACTGGAAAAAGTCAGTTTTCATTCCAATCCCAAAGAAAGGCAATGCCAAAGAATGTTCAAACTACTGCACAATTTCACTCATCTTACACACTAGCAAAGTAATGCTTAAAATTCCCCAAGCCAGGCTTCAACAATACCTGAACCGTGAACTTCCATACGTTCACACTGGATTTAGAAAAGCCAGAGAAACCAGAGATCAAATTGCCAATATCTGCTGGATCATCGAAAAAGCAAGAGAGTTCCAGAAAAACATCTGCTTTATTGACTATGCCTAAGCCTTTGACTGTGTGGATCACAACAAACTGTGGAAAATTCTTAAAGAGATGGGACTATCAGACCACCTGACCTGCCTCCTGAGAAATCTGTATGCAGGTCAAGAAACAACAGTTAGAACTGGACATGGAACAACAGACTGGTTCCAAATTGGGAAAGGAGTACGTCAAGGCTGTATATTGTCATCCTGTTTATTTAACATATATGCATAATACATCATGTGAAATACTGGGCTGGATGAAGCACAAGCTGGAATCAAGATCACTGGGAGAAATATCAATAGTCTCAGATATGCAGAGGACAAAACCTTTATGGCAGAAAGTGAAGAAGAACTAAAGAGCCTGTTGTTGAAAGTGAAAGAGGAGAGAAAAGGTTGGCTTAAAACTCAACATTCAGAAAACTAAGATCATGGAATTTGGTCCATCACTACATGGCAAATAGATGGGGAAACAATGGAAACAGTGACAGACTTTATTTTTGTGGGCTCCAAAATCACTGCAGATGGTGATTACAGCCATGAAATTAAAAGATGCTTGCTCCTTGGAAGAAAAGCTGTGACCAACCTAGACAGCATATTAAAAAGCAGAGACATTACTTTGCCAACAAAGATCCGTCTAGTCACAGCTATGGTTTTTCCAGTAGTCATGTATAGATGTGAGAATTGGACTATAAAGAAAGCTGAGTGCTGAAGAATTGATGCTTTTGAACTGTGGTGTTGGAAAAGACTCTTGAGAGTTCCTTGGACTGCAAGGAGATCCAAGCAGTCAATCCTAAAGGAAATCAGTCCTGAATATTTGTTGGTGACTGACGCTGAAGCTGAAACTCCAATATTTTGGCCCCCTGAGTCGAACAACTGAGTCATTTGAAAAGACCCTGATGCTGGGAAAGATTGAAGGTGAGAGGAGAAGGGGATGACAGAGGATGAGAAGGTTGGATGGCATCACCAACTCAATGGACATAATGAGTTTGAATAAGCTCTGGGAGTTGGTGATGGACAGGGAAGCCTGGCGTTCTGCAGTCCATGGGGTCGCAGAGTCGGACGTGGCTGAGCAACTGAACTGAACTGTGTACACGACCTTCCAAAAATCCCTAACTATTCCTTCCCCCTGGCAAACACAGGTAATTTTCTAAGTCTGTAAGTCTCTTTCTGTTTTGTAAGTAGGTTTGTTTGTATCATTTCTTTTCAGATTCCATATATAAGGGATGTTATATATTTCTCCTTCTCTGTCTGACTTACTTCATTCAGTATGTTGCTCTCTAGGTCCCTCTATGTTACTGCAAATGGGATTATTTCATTTTTTATCAACCCAAGAAGTGCTGCTTCTGCAGAGGATGCCTTTGAACTTCTAACTGTAGTAGTTCCATCTTAAGGGAACTGTACTCAGTGGTTCATCAGCCTAGAGAGAAAGGTAAACACCTTCCCCTTCTGAATTCCAGATTTACATGTTGCATAATCAGTGAGGTCTGGCAGGCTGGCAGATGGCTAAGGTTAGCAGGGATTAGTTCTTCCCCACTGCCATCTGAGTGACCTTTCATATCAGGAATTTCTTCTCTTTCCTCACACATCATTCCTCTTGCCAGTCAGTCAAGGCCAAGGTCAATATTTTTTATGGATACTCCACTTTGAAAAAATTGATGAGAGGAGGCTTCTCTAGTTTCTGTGGTAAATGAGATTTACCTACTCTCTACTACAAAATGAAGCATTGAGTAAAACTTACTTAAAAATTGGAAATAAGACAAAAAGATGGATAATATGTCATTTTAGCATCATCTAGGGACATAGTTTAGCAGATCCACTCAAGGAGTATTTAGGCAGAAAAATATACTCTGTTCATCCTAACCATTATTATTCATTGAAGTCTCATGTTAACATGTAGATTTGGCAAATAATTTCTGTCCAATAGAAAAGATAGCCACAAAGATTATTACTTTTTGCTCTTCTAGGTCATTAGCCAGTTTTGTATTTAACCTAGTGATCTTGTTCTAATGTTCCAAATACTTACGAAAATCTAGATCCTGAAAATGGTCTTTGAGTGAGCTTTACCATCTTAATGGTTCCCTAATTATTTAACAAATTGAATAACCTCTTTGACACACATTCATCTGATATTTGGATGAGAATCATGTTTTTAGCTTTTTGAAAATTATGTTTTGACAAGTGTTTCAGATGATTTTACTGGAAATCCAGGGGACGACGGAATTGGGTCAAAGCTAGCTTCAGTAGGGACTTCCTGGTGGTTCAGTGGTAAAGACCCCACGCTTTCAATATAAGGGGATATAAGTTTGATTCCTGGTCAGGGAACTAAGGTCCCATATGCCACGTGGCAAAGTCAAAAAAGCTAGCATCAGTAAGGTGATTATGTCCTGTGAAGACTGCCATTATGGCTTTCCCAGACAAGATGATCGCAGATCCATTTGCTGTGTCTAGCTGAGCAATGCAGATTTTGGGGGTTGAGGGGGAGGCATCTGATTCCTTTCACTTTAAGACTATGTCTTAGGGTATTTCAAAGCCTTTCCTTCCATTGTGTAGTTGCATGTGTGTGTGCTCAATCGTGTGCAACTCTTTGTGACCGCATGGATTGTGGCTTGCCAGGCTCCTCTCTGTCTATGGGATTTTTCAAGAAAGAATACTGGAATGGGTTCCCATGTCCTCCTCCAGGGGATCTTCCCAACCCAGGGATCAAACCTGTGTCTCCTTTATCTCCTGCATTAGCAGGCGAATTCTTTACCACTGAGCCACCTGGAAAGCCCCTGCCCTCCATTGCCAATGTTAATTCTGCCCAACATTGAGACTTCTGCTTCTGGCTTCTCTGTGCTCTTCCAGCACTTCAGTATTCTTTCTATTCCCAACCTAGATAGACAATTGGCAAGCCCTTTCTCTCCCAACTTCTTTTAATCTTCCTCTCTTGAGTGTGAGACTTCTATACTTAGGAGTTCTAAAAGCTAGATTTTCAAGCCACTCCGTACTTGTTGACTCCTTTCTCCTCCTGTGTCTGTGAGGCACACATGTGATCTGGCTGGAGAAGAAACACTAGGGAAGAATTTTTTTTATGAGAGCAACTTGTGAGTTCTAAAGTAAAAACTTGGCTTCAGACTGAGTTGAGTTTTTTCTCATCTTTGGGAATGAGTGATCCTGTGTGCTCAATGACATCACTGCTGCGCTTGCTGTCATCAGTTCCTTAGGCTATTTAATCTCTTGGTCACTCAGCAGCAGCTTGGGCTGTTCTGTTTTTCCTTTGATGTGTATATCTTCCCACAGTTCAAACCAGGATTTTCTGGACTCATTTTGATATTCCTTCCTCTTTTCCCACCCCTGAGAGTCTTACTCCTCTTTCTTTTAGTTCAGAGTTAATTTGTGTTTCATCTTCTCTATGCTTTTTGGGTGGAATGAGCTCTCGAGAGCCAGATTATCCTGTTTTGATTTAGGCTGAGGAATGATACATTTAATTTGGAGGGCTTCTTTTTTGCCTTTCTATTCTTTTGTATTCTTGTAATGTCTTCCCTGAGGCATCTCATTTCTCTCAGCTTCTGGGATTCCAGGGGAGGCCAGGGCTGAACAGCTCTATACCCAGAGTTTCTGTCTGTCCCAGGTCAGCTCAGCTTTCCCCTCCAGCCATATAACCACATTGACGGCACTCTGGGAGAATGCCAAAGTCCTCAGTTGTCCATCTTGGGGTCAAAGGTATCAGAAGGTCTGCTATGCCCAGGCTTGTTAGAGTCTGAAGGAAGCTGTGACCTCACCTCTGTTTCTGAGGTTATCAGAGTTTTTGTAATGGGCTTCTCAGCCTCAGATGGTAAAGAATCTGCCTGCAATGCAGGAGACCTGTGTTCAATCCTTGGGTCAGGAAAATCTCCTGGAGAAGGGAATGGCAGCCCACTCCAGTATTCTTGCCTGGAGAATCCCATGGACAGAGGAGTCTGGTGGGCTACAGTCCATGGGATCACAAAGAGTCAGACACGACTAAGTGACTAACACTTTCACTTTCTCAGGGGGAGCAGGACACTGTCTTTACGCCTCCCCAAAAGCGCTTTTTATACTCTGCCATGGGATGTGTTTCTGTAAGCTTTATAGATCCCCCACAATGCCTAGAATAGTTGCAAAAAGATGTTGCTCAATCTGTGTTTGATGAATAAATGAATGAATCAAATTAGTGGGATTTATTTTGGCACTTGAGTTCCGCTTTGGTTCGAGCCCAGATTGGTTCACGTATAGCATTTCCATAGATCTAGCTTTGCAGCCTTCATTATTGAAAATGGTATTGTAATAGTAATTTAAGAAATTTCATAAAAAATATAGATGCTGATATAAATATAGATGCCTATATAATTAAAAGCTGGGGTCTTCTGTTTTTAACATTTTGCAAAACCCTATTTCTACCTATTTTGAGAAAAGGCCAGATGTGGAAGGTCTGCTAGGCTCATGTCAGACCAGGACAGTACTAACAACTTAGCCACTGTTTGTGGTTGAACCGGTAGAAGGAGGTCAACTGTGGAGTTTTGATGTTGCATCCCTGACTGAAGACTAATTAATGTTATTAAGTGATTAGATTACTTAATACAAAAGAAGAATAGAATCTTCCTTGCATAGACTGACTGCACACTGAGAGTCAGTTTCTTTCTGTATGCAGACTGAAGAAAGATTATTTTAATTTTTAAGACTTCTTTCTTGCCTTTCTACTCCTTATTCTGTTCTCAAGCTGTTGTTGACAGGATCTAGGTTTTCCCAAATGGGACAACTTGAAACACAAATGAACTCATGCTCAAATGAAATATATGAGAAAAGAGAACAGCTCTCAAATGTATTTTGGTGATTAGCCATCAAGCCAGGAGAGAAAGGGCAGCAGTTGGCTGGAAATCATCCGTATGAAATCTGCATTCATTTAGCATCTTTCTTTATCCATATGTCACTTTCCTGTTTCAATCGAAAAAGTAAAACAAGTAAACACTTTTAAGCATGCATTTTTTTGAGGGGGAAAAGATTTAGTCTTAAGATTATGCACAGTATTCATACAAGAGAATTTTGAAATATTTTAGAAGCAAATGAAATTAGATAGTTGCAAATCCTTTACAGACTGAAGTGATGTGTACAAATAAATAAAATGAAGAGAGGTTTCTCTAGTCATCTTTGGGAGATAAAAAGAGTACATTTAGAGGGATTGAATGAATAACATTTTTATGAGAGGTTTATGAAACACTGCAGCTTTTAATTTGGATGCTGATGTACTTGGAAAAGAGAAAAGATGTCATCAAGAGAAAAGATGGAACAAAATATGACTCATTATTTTTTTGTCTTTTTTTTAGTTTAAATAAATTGAATAAAAAACTTTATTCTGAAAAACTGTGACTCATAGTGTGCTAAAGAGCCTTCAGAGGTTATTTTGTCCAGTCTCTATTTTATACAAAGAAAATTGGTGCTTAGAGACACTAAGTAACTTGCCCAATGTCACCCAGTAACTTAATGGCACATCCCGGGGTTGAATCTAGTCTCCTCTTAAATAAACCAATATTCCAGTAGTGTTATGACTCCCCAGCCCCCATTTACCTAATGTGGTAAAGGTTTGGGAGAATCCAAAATGCTCCAATTGAAGACACAGAGAATTGCAGAATAATTTGCAATCCCCTGACCTTGCTTTGCAATTGCAGAGTGTGCAGCTCATTTTATTTAAAATATGCTAGTCTCTAATGGATAGTTTTATGGCAGACTTACATTTTAAAATTTTTGTGTTACACCTTTGGAAAGGAGGGAAATTTCCCAAGGTCAATGCAGTTTCCTTGGATAGGCTTTGGCTGTAATTAAAATTTTCAGACTCTATTGTGCATTGAGATCCATGTGAAACCAGGGTGTTTTAGCTTCCTTATCCCACTATTTTGGTAGTTAAAAATTTAAACATTTATTTGATTATCCTGGCACATATCTCTGTGAACATATATCTAGTTGACAAACATTATTGTATTTAGTTCTTTCTGAAAGTTTTTTTAAGCTCTTTGCTTTTTTTTATTTTATAAAGCTTTGTTTGTGTCTCCTGAAGATTTACCAATTTTTGCTGACCATTTGTTGCCTAACTTTTTTTCTTCTATCCTTTTGGCTAAATGAATAGATTTTATTCTAGATAGTCCTCTGACCCTTTTCAGACTTTGCTATTTAATTTTGAATGGGCAGAGATTTTCTCTATGGATTAATTCGTTTTTAATTGTGGTAAAACAGAGACAAAATTTAACATTTTACCTATTTTTAAGTGTACAATTCAGTGGCATTAAGTACATTCTTAGTTTATGCAATGTTGTGCAGCTTGTAATGGTTAATCATCTTCAGAACTTTTTCATCATCCCACACAGAAATTCTGTGCCCATTAAATAACAATTTCCCATTCTTCTCTCCCCTCAGTCCTTGGTAACTTCTATTTTACTTTCTGGATCCATGAATTTGACTAGTCTAGGCACCTCATCTCAGTGGAGGCATACAATATTTGTCCTTTTGTGGTTGGCTTATTTCTCTTAACACAATTCTTTTTTTCTTTTAAAATTAATTTTATTGGAGTAGAGTTGCTTTACAATGTTGTTAGTTTCTGCTGTGCAGCACAATGAATCAGCCATACATATACATGTATCCCCTCCATTTTGGACTTCTTTCCCATTCAGGTCACCACAGTGAATTAAGTAGAGTTCCCTGTGCTATACAGCGTGTTCTCATTAGTCGTCTATTTTATACATAGTATCAACAGTGTGTATCTGTCAATCCTAATCTCCCCTTTCCTTCTTGGTATCCATATATTTGTTCTCTACATCGGTGTCTTTATTTCTGCCAGCACAATGTCTTTTATTAAACTATTGTTGATTTACACTATTGTGTTAGTGTCAGGTATATAGCTTCAGATTCTTTTTCTTTTACAGGTTATTACAAAATATTGAATATAGTTCCCTGTGTGATACAGTGAATCCTTGTTCATCTATTTTATATAGTAGTTTGTATCTGTTAATCCCATACTCCTACTTTATTCTCCCCCTCTCCTCACTTTCCTTTTCCGTAACCGAAAGTTTGTTTTATATGTCTATAAGTCTCTTTCTGTTTAGCATGATATTTTTAAGGTTCATGTGTATTGTAGCCTATTTCAGAATTTTATTCTTTTTTTTAAGGCTACTTAGTACTTTATTTTGTGTGTATGTGTATATGCTGCTGCTAAGTCGCTTCAGTCGTGTCCGACTCTGTGCGACCCCATAGACAGCAGCCCACCAGGCTCCCCCGTCCCTGGGATTCTCCAGGCAAGAACACTGGAGTGGGTTGCCATTTCCTTCTCCAATGCATGAAAGTGAAAAGTGAAAGTGAAGTCGCTCAGTTGTGTCCAACTCCTAGCGACCCCATGGACTGCAGCCTACCAGGCTCCTCTGTCCATGGGATTTTCCAGGCAAGAGTACTGGAGTGGGGTGCCATTGCCTTCTCTGGTATGTGTATATATTTGTCTATATATCCCCAGGTGATGCCATGGTAAAGAATCCACTTGCCAATGCAGGAGACACGGGAGTAGAGGGTTTGATCCCTGGGCCGGGCAGATCCCCAGAAGTAGGCAATGGCAACCCACTCCAGTATTCTTGCCTGAAAAATTCCATGGACAGAGGAGCCTGGCGGGCTACAGTCCATGGAGTCACAGAGTGTCGGACACAACTGAGCGACTGAGCACACACAGGAACATTGGCTACAGGTGTCTCTTTGAGTCCCAGCTTTTGATTCTTTTGTGTATGTACCTAGAAGTGAAATTGTTGGGTCATATGATAATTCTGTTTTAACTTTTTGAGTTAAACACCAAACTGTTTTCCACCACTGCACTATTTTATATTCCTAACAGCAGTAAACAGGGATTCTGATTTCTCCATATCCTCACCTACACTTGTTATTTTCCTTTCCTTTTTTTTTTTGATAACTAGCCATCCTAATGGGCATGGAATGGTATCTCATTGTGGTTTTAATATGCGCTTCCCTATAGTGATGTTCAGATCTTTCCATGTGTTTGTTGGCCATTTTATATCTTTTTTGGAGAAGTGTTCCCTCCAGTCCTTTGCCCATTGTTCTGGATCAGGTTGCTTATATTTTTGTTGTTGAGTTATAGGAGTTCTTCAAGCATTCTTGATAGTAATCCCTTATCAGATGTAACTATTTACAAATATTTTCTCATTCTACAGGCTGTCCTTTCACTCTCTTGATAGTGTCCTTTGTACAAAAGTTTTTAATTTGGTTGAAGTCCAGTTTATTTTTTCTGTTGTTGTCTGTGTGAGGCTTGCAGCGTGTTGAGCATCAGGTAGGCTGGTAACTGTGTTTCAGCTGTGAGGTCAGGTGTGCAAGGATGGCGGTGCCTGGGTCTCCACAGCTGTGATCATCAGCCATAGATACTCTGGGTTCCACCTCGCCCAGGGAGCACCTCTTACACCAACCCTGTAGAGACGGCCGCTTAAAACCTGGCAGAGGACAAACAGGCTCTTCTCAGATCGATAACCCAACGGTACCACCGTGCAGACCAGAAGTCACATGCCATAAAGCTGACAAGAACTGTCAGTGTGGATCTGGCTGAGTGTAAGCCAGTGCTGGAGAGGCAACTGCAGCACTGTGGCTGGGACCTGCATCTTAATCCTGGCTGGGCTATTTACTAGCTGTGTGATTATTCAATTCTCTGTGCCTTTTTTATCGTAGGTAATATGGAAATAGGTTTGCCAAAATTCGTGAGTTAATCCACATTAAGTGGTTGGAGTAGTGCTTGAAACACTGCTCCACATTGTCTTTCTGTGTTTATCAACTCTGCTTGCTTTCCCTTGGATTTATTCTCAGGTACATCCCCAAGTGGTGATGAGGTGACGCCCCTACTCTGCCCCTGCAGCTGCTGGCTAGCATAATCCTTAAAGACTCTCAGAGTCTCCCTGTGTCTAGTTTAATGGTGGGATACTCACTGGTCCTATTGGTTATGTGCCTGCCTCTTAGACAGTCCCCATAATGAATGTGACAACTTGCCAGTTTTGGGTTGCATGCTCCTTCCTGTGACCCCCACATAAAGAAGGGATATATGTATGCAAATATATATATGCCTGCACTTTCCATTCATGACTAAAAAGATGCATTTAAAAATTTGAGAGGGAGTGTTTTTCCCTAGTCTGCTTATTAATTTAAAAAAATCCATTTATTTGACTGCAGCTGGTCCTAGCAGCTCGAGGGTGGGATCTTCAATCTTTGTTTGTGGCGTGCAAACTCTTAGTTGTGTCCTGTTGGGTTTAGTTCCTGGACCAGGGATTGAACTCAGGCCCCCTGCATTGTGAGCATGGAGTCTTAACCACTTACCACCAGCTTATTAATTTACAGGTTGTTTAGACTACCTTAACTTCACCCACTAGTCTTCAATTCTATTGGAGATGTTTTATATAAAATTAATAGTGGTCATTAGGCATTGTTTTAGGTGCCAGCATAGTGACATTAAGGCTTCCCAGGTAGCGCGAGTGGTAAATAACCCACCTGCCAATGCAGGAGATGCAAGAGACTTGGGTTCGATTCCTGGGTCAGGAAGATCCCCTGGAGGAGGGCATGGCAATACACTCTGGTATTCTTACCTGGAGAATCCCATGGACAGAGGAGCCTGCTAGCCTACAGTCCACAGGGTCTCAAAGAGTCACACTTGACTGAAACAACTTAGCGTGCACACATAGTGAATTAAAATGAAGGCTGCGTATGAGCTCTACCAGCTCAGCTTCTAAATTTAAGAGCTGAGGCTAGGTCAACTTCTGGATGGCTTTCTGAGGTCACTGGACTCACTCATTCATTGGTATCCCACTGCCCCCATGTGTTGGGGTGTAATCTGACAGAAGAGTAGTAGGTAATTTCATGAGATCTGTGTTTTGACTCTCCATTGTCATACAAAATGTGTGATTTCTTATTTTGTCACAAAGCAAATATGACTATGATTGGTTTTGCATTTGATGTAGCTTTTCTAGCGTATTATATTTCACATTGAATCATGTTTGGGACAGTTAGAAAAATCAAAATGGCTTTAGAAGTTTTATTCTGACTATAAAAATGATAAAGGCTCACTGTAAACGATTCAAGAAGTATGGGAAAGTATAAAGAAGAAAGAAAAATGGCCTCCAAATCTGTCACCCAGAGATAAATACTGTTAACATTTTGACAAATATCCTTCTGGATATCCTTCTGGGCATTTCTCTGTGCATATATATTGTTACCTGTCTAAAAATGCAAGAATGAAGGCTGCATTTCCTCCAGCGCCTTCTGGAGCCCTTTGAAACGCTGGTATGATATATTGAGCATTTTCTATATGGACTCCTTAAAACAATGAAAAACAGTGTTTGTCTACATATTTATTGATCTGTATATTTTTTTCCTGTAGAAGCTACTGGGCTTCTTACAGAAGGACTGGCATATCAGTCTGATTTTCTAATTCCTTAATTTCTGCTTTTTTCCTATTGTAAGTCCCTCTTGTTTTCCTTAGGCTTTTGTTGTTCTTTTTCTAACTTCTGAGTCATACATTATGGCAACCTAAGTTGAGTCCTGTTTTCTGACCCTCCTTTAACCACCGGAGGAAACTCAAGAGTTCACACTAAATAAACATCTCTCTGTTTTGATAACTCTTTAACTTGGAGTAGAGAGACAATGGGAAAGGCTGGTGACCTTTTCACATAGCCGGCTATAACAGATGGGATTGCCATTTACTTGTGTTTTGGAAGCTCAAGGCAAATAACCATAGCATCTGGGATGAGATCAGTTAAATTTAAGAATGGAAGAAAAGAATTTGGGTCTTTCTACAAGATGAAGATGTAACAGTTCGCTCTAAATGTCACCACCGAAGGAAATGTTACCCTCTGCATACACTTAGCAGTGCTGGCTTCACCCAGCAGGCTTAACAAAATTTAGTGTGGATTGTAGACTGAAGGGCCTGATGTGCTTAACAGAGTTTGGTGATTCCTATTACAACAGGAAGTTTCTGGAAATGATATTTCCTCTGTTGATGTACTTGGTGTGGCTGGTCTTTTCAGCCTGAGGTCCCGAAATCTCCAGCATAAAACCTGCCTTTCTAGGAGGACCAAGAGTTCAGACTGGAGTCAGGATCTGTGCTCAGTCATTATGAGCTGTGACCTTGTTGAGTCTCCTGCATCTCTGAGCCTTAGTTTCCTCTCCCAGAGTACAAGACTGAAACAAGAGTTAAATTGGCTAATGCATGGAATACAGCACTGATTTTTGAACTATTGAATGGGGGCATTGGCCAGTCGGACGAGGCACAGGTCACAGTGCTGAAGAGGGTCCTAGAAGCATCCTTTTATGTTTTTAGTTCTTGAAGAAAGGGGACATGGGAAGTCCTAGTAAGGGGAGCTCAGATAATCAGGACAATGGGGGCCTCTTAAGGGTACTCCATGTAATGGCTGCTTGGTAATGGATGAGATAGTATTTTAATATTCATTTAAATAAGAGTTCTTGATGTGGATATCTTAAAGGTCTTTATTAAGTTTGTTATAGCACTGCTTCTGTTTTATGTTTTGGTTTTTTGGCCCTGAGGCACGTGGGATGTTAGCTCCCTGACCAAGGATCTAACCCGCACCCTCTTATTCTGGAAGGGGAAGTCTTAACCCCTAGACCTTCAGGGAAGCCCTTTTAATATTTTAATAGCTAGCATTTCAGCCTGGAAAAAAGCACTTAGCACAGCGTCTGGTATACAGTAAGCATTAAGTACTTGTAAGTTATGGTGGTTCCTGTTATTATTTAAAAACTAGTGGACATGATGATGACTATACATATTCCTGCCCACAGGCTTGTGCTCTCATTGTTATACTTCTTGAAGGATGGTCATGAGTTATAAATAAGGAATATGGTCCAACATAGCTCTCTCTCTCTTTTTTTTTTTTTTGCCAGTGCCATTTCTTATTTAGTCTTTGGTTTCTATCAGGATCCTTTTTATCACCATGTTAGCACTCCCCCTAAGGATCACTTCTCATTGACAGGAATCACTGAATATTCAGTATCTCAGATGTGCTCAGCACTATGTTAGCACGCTGGCTCTGGTCCTTGTCCTCAGAGTCCTGAAAAACCTCTTTGATGGCTTCCTTTGGTTCTTTTAAAGCCTTCGGCGGCTCCCAATAAACTCTGGATTCTCCGTCAAAATCCCCAGTGCTGTCCTCTGGCACTCTTTATATTACCAAACATTTTCACACTAGACAGAATGTTCCACATTGGATTTTATTTATTTATGGCTGTGCTAGGTCTTTGGTGCCGCACACAGACGGTTGCTGCGAGCTGGCTCTCTCCAGTTGCAGTGAGCAGGGGCTATTCTCTAGCTGCGGTGCATGGGCTTCTCATCGTGGTGGCTTCTGTTGTTTCGGAGCATGGGCTCTAGGGTACACGGGCTTCAGTACTTGTGGTGCACAGGCTTAGCTGCCCAGCAGCATGTGGGATCTTAGTTCCTGGACCCGGGATGGAACCCGTGTCTCTTGCATTGGCAGGTAGATTCTTAACCACTGGACCAGCAGGGGAGTCCCAGTCCCACATTCTTGACTAATGAGACTATTTGTCCCTCTTCTCCAACCAATTAGTTAACTTCCTGCCTCCTTGACTCTTATAATTTGTCCATGTGGCATATCTTCCCCCCTCAGTCTTCACCTGCTTGGCCTCCTCATGTTTCCTAAAAATGCCATGAGAGTTTCTGATCTTTGCTCAAGCTGCTTTCTCTATAGAATACTTTTCTCCATGCCTCTCTGTCCTGTCTCCCCTTCTTCTAACTCCTCCAACCTTGTAATTATATCCTCTATAGAATTTTTTGGCATTGTTATTTGCACCATTAATTTGATACCTGATATTACTTTGGTTTTACATCTTTTGAAAACTTAGGCCCTACATAATTTCCATAATTGTATTATATGCTCCTGGAAAGTGCTTGGCATCTGTACGTCAAGCATCCATAATGAGAATGCAATAAATATTTATGGATAGTAGTGATGATGAATCCACTGTTAGTTCTGAGTAGGGGATTTACATGTCCAATGCAAGGGAGGCAGGAGAGATTTTGCGGCAATGTACAGAATGAATAGGATTAAGAGAATGTGGAAAACAGGATACCAGCTAAAAGTCTGGGGAGGTAATTCATGCCAGGGCAAAGGTAATGGCACTGGGAGTGAGGAAGATGACACCAATCTTAGGGCCACCTGGAAGAGAAAATCTGCAAGGTAATAGTACAGATTCCATTCAAGGGATAAAAAGTAGACTCAGAAATAAGTCCTGAGGTCTTTTGTTTACAGAACAAAAAAAGTGACAGATAACTGAGGAAAATTTGGATGCAGATAGTTTTGCTTTGTACGTGTTGAATATGAGAGGGTTCACAGACAAGTACGAGCTGGAGAATAGAGTTAAAAATCATAGGTAAGGACTCCCTTGGTGGACCAGTGGTCAAGAAAGACTCTGCCTTCCAAAACAGGGGATGGGAGTTCAATCCCTGATTGGGGAATGAAGATCTCACATGTTGCACCGTGTGGCAAAACAAACAAGCAGAAACCCACCAAGGTATTGGTAGGGTCATTCAGAGAAGGAATTAATAGAAAACTAGGTGGCACTAGTGGTGAGGAACCTGCCTGCCAGTGCAGGAGACAGAAGAGGCGCTGGTTCAGTCCCTGGGTTGGGAAGATCTCCTGGAGGAGGGCATGGCAACCCACTCCAGTATTCTTGCCTGGAGAATCCCATGGACAGAGGAGCCTGGTGGGCTACAGCCCATAGTATCACAAAGAGTTGGACATGTCTGAAGTGACTTAGCATGCATGCATACAAAGAAGAGTAGAAGCCCAGGGACTGAGCCAAAGATCAATCAAGAACTGGACACTGAGGAGAGAGAAGGGGCTGGGAGAAGACATAGGAAGAGGCTGAATCTAGAAAGAACAGTGTCGTGGAAACCAACAGAGGACAGTGTGAAGAAGGTTGGGTAGTCAGATTCTATTCGTACTTGTGGAGAATGAAGAATAGCAGACTGAGAAAAGACAGGACCTGGGGTAGGGATTCAACTACTTGTGTGGGGGAGAGGAACTTTAGTAGGACAGAAACTGGCCTATGAGAAAAGGGTAGATATGAATGAAAGGAAAGTGATTTTTTAAAAAAATTATTTCTTTGGTTGTCCTGTGTCTTAGTTGTGGTATGTGGCATCTTTTTATTGAGGCATGTAGGATCTAGTTCCTTGATCAGGGATCAAAGCCAGGTCTCCTGCATTGGGAGCATAGAGTCTTAGCTACTAGACCTCCAGAGAAGTCCCTAGAGGAAACTGATTTAAACCACAGTCTTATCTAGTTATTGCTGATAAAAGGGAAATGTATTGACAGCATGGAGGAATATTGCATGGAACCTGGGGTTAGGTTCTGCAACCAGGCTGTATGAGAGTCTGGGGCAGGAACTTGACAGCCAATGGTCAGCTTCATTCTTTGTTCTCTCCACAGTATTTCTTTAAGTACTCCAGTATGTGCATAACCAAAGCTCCTGGATTTGAGTATCCTCAGTTCAAGTCAGGAGTTCAGATGTGATTATGGACACCCATCATCTAATAAGCTGTGGCCAGGGCCAAAGGGTCTTAACACAAAAATGAGGATGAAGGGGTCCAGCCTGTGGGTGGGAGGAAGTTCTCAGGAAAAACGGTGTTGACTCTAACTGAAGAGTTAGATACCAAAAGGAGGAGCAACCCAAGAGTAACAAAGGGAAGCAGCATCAAATACATAGGCTTAAGGTGGAGAGAAATGTGTGTTCCAAGGCAGGAGAGATGGGATCCTTATAAAGGGACAGCTTAGAAAAGGAGGTAATTGGAGGTCTCGGAGAAGGGGAGATTATATGGAATCTAGTGAATAAGCAGAGGGGCTAACTTCCAGGAGAAGAGAGGAAATGTTTAGTCTGGTGCTAGGAAGATAAAAAAACAAAAAGTGATATGATAATGTAAGGAAGGGGAAAGTAAGATTCCTATTAGAAATCTGTGGTAGATATATCCTGCCCTCCTTCCCCAAAGATGTCTTTATTCTAGTCTCTAGAAACTGGGAATATGTTATATTACATGACACAAGGATTTTATCAATGCAATAAAGTTAAGGATCTTGAGAAGGGGATGTTCTCCTGAGTTATCTGCGTGGGTACAGTATAATCTTTATAAGAGAGAGGCAGGAGATCAGTGTTAGAAGAGGAAATGTGACAATGGAAGCAGAAGGCAAAGAAAAGGGGTGGGAGGGAGAGAGAGGATAATTTGAAGATGCTGTGCTGCTGGCTTTGAAGATGAAGGAAGGGGCCACCAGCCCAGGAATGTGGGTGATATCTAGAAGCTGGAAAAGGCAAGGAAACAGACTCTCCCATAGAACCTCCAGAAAGAATACAGCCCAGCTTACATCTTGATTTTAGGAATTCTGACTTCAATAACTATATGATAATAAATTTGACTTATTTTAAGCTGCAAAGTTTGTGGTAATTTGTAACAGCACAATAGGAAACTAACACAAATTCTTAGTCTTTTCTGACAAATGCGTGCATGCTTAGTCGCTTCAGTTGGGTCTGACTCTTTGAGACCCCAGTGGACTGTAGCCCACCAGGCTCCTCTGTCCTCCTCTGTCCATGGTATTCTCCAGGCAAGAATACTGGAGTGGGTTGCCATGCCCTTCTGCAGGGGATCTTCCCGACCCAGGGATCAAACCTGAGTCTCCTGCATTGCAGGCAGATTCTTTACCCTGTGCCACCGGGGAAGCCCTAGTAGAGGGCAGACCATAGAATCTGGATAATAATGATAGAAATAAAGTGGTAAAATAAGTATTAGAACTTATTGAGGGTTTGCTGTATGCTCAGGCACTGTTATAAGTGCCTTACATAGATTAAGTAAATAAATAACCTTTATATAAATAAAGTATCATGAAATATTCTCAATAACTCCCTAAAAGAGGCGCTATTATGAGCACTATTTACTCATTAGGAAACTGACCTGTTGGAAGGTTAAGTGACTTGCCTACTGCTATACATAGTAGCTCAGTTGGTAAAGAATCTGCCTGCAATGCAGGAGACCCAGATATGATCCCTGAGTCAGGAAGATTCCCTGTAGAAGAGAGGGCTACCCACTCCAGTATTCTTGCCTGGGGAAGTCCATGGACAGAGAAGCCTGGCGGGCTGTAATCCTTGGCGTTGCAAAGAGTCAGATACTACCGAGTGACTAACACACAGACAGACAGACAGACAGACAGACAGACACACACACACAGTAATATCAGTGCTGGGACTTGAACCCAGTAAGTCTGACTCTGAGGTCTATGCCCAAGTTCTGCGATGGACATGATGAGGTGGGTCTGTTCTTCGAATCTCATTTCTGAAGGCTTGTGTCTGGGGTTGGAATCAGATGAAGGCCTGACACTGGACACTACATGGCCACAGCAGACATTACTCTAGCAAATGAACTCGTAATTTAGTGTGCGTTAGGGTTAGGGTTGGGATAACTTCACTTTCTCTTCTCTCTCGTCTTCAATAATCTCTACTTTTCTACGTCAGCTCCTCTGATTGTCTTTTTCCTGAACATTTACTTCTCCAGCTCCTCTTTGAAGAGCCAAATAATGGAAGCAGGATAATAGCCAAAGCTTTTCTAAGTGTCAGACTTAAAAACAGAGTAGATTAAGTTATACATTCCTCTTTGAGTTAAACACCTAATACATGCTAAGGACCTTTCTGTGGAAGGTGTTTTGATTAGCTTGAGCTTCTATAACAAAATACCCTATTGAAAGGCTGATTTAAACAGCACACATTTATTTCTTACACTCTGGAGACTGACTGAGAAGTCTGAGGTCCAGGTGCTGGCAGATTTGGTTCTTGGTGAGAGTCCTCTTCCTGGCTTGCAGGTGACCTTTCTTCTCCCTGCATCCTTATGTGGTAAAGAGAGCGAGCTCTGGTCTTTTCCTCTTCATATAAGGTCTCATGACTTCATCTAAATCTAATTGCCTCCCAAATGTCCCATCTCCAGATACCATCACACTGGGGCTTAAGGCTTCAACATATGGATTTTGGGACGAGGACACAAAATAACAAAGATATAACAAAGTCCATTACAAAGGTATATTTAGTAACTGAGAAGAAGCGCTTGTACTGTAAGTGATTTCAGGGTTGAAGTTGCATAGCATCTATAGGATGCAACCTAGACTGCCACTCAAGTTCAATTAACTCAGCAAGGTGGTAACTAAATGAGGACTGTTGGAAGGATATTCCAGACCATTTGTATTGCTATTTCCAATTCTCTATCCCTAAGAGCCACACAGAGAAGGTCATTTGGACCTTGAAAGTCATTGACCAAAAATAAAACTTAGACACTATGATGCATTATGCATGCTGCGAAAGGTAATGTTTAGTTACACTTACGTGCTCCGCACTCCAATTGTATTCTGAGATCAATGCCAGGCCCTTTGGGAGTACAGAGAACGAGCATGAGTTCTCTGGTTTCAAGGAGTCCTTTTAGTAGAAGCTTCTGTTTTAGAACTGAAGAGGGCTAAGGGTAAACATTTAGCTCCCCCCACCTTTTTTTTTTCATTTCTAAATTAATTTATTTTAATTGGAGGCTAATTACTTTACAATATTGTGGTGGTTTTTGCCATACATCGACATGAATCAGCCACGGGTGCCCATGTGTTTCCCCCATCCTAGTTTGCTTTTGGAAACTCTGAGAGAGAAATTGTTGGACATATCATGATTCCAACAGCACAGATGAGCATCAGCAGAGCAGATGGGTTTGCACTGGGAGCAGCGTGAAATTGTCCTTTCCTCTTGGGCTGTGCACCTCACACACTCCAGTTTGAGTTAGGCTCCATCACTTACTCATTTCATGAAGCTAGGTATGTTGTTCAGTCTCTCTGAACTTCTCACCTATAAAATGAGTCTAATAATAGTGGAATTTTTCTTGCTCAAGGGTATGTTTTTCCTTGAACGCTATACTAATGATTATATAACAACAATGTATCTTGCTTGAGGACATGTTTCTCTTTCTTAACAAGAACCGTCTAACTAATCCTGCTTTCCTAAGATGTATGTTAAGAGAGTGGGTCTGGTAAGACCCTTCTATTGTTAGTAACCAACTGAAAAAGTATATAAAGCCTTGTTAAGATTGGTGAGTGGGGCAGCCTCTGCCCCCTTCTGATGTCTATGACAGAAACCCTCTGTCCTTTTTTCACTTGAATAAAACTCTGCTACACACACACACACACACACACACACACACACACACAATAGTGGAATCCTTGTGAGGATTAAATGAGATCATCTATGTTAAGTGATTATAATAGAGCATTAAGAAAACAGTAAATTTAGTGTCTTTATTCTAGGCAAGAAGGAATCAATGCCACAAATATACTGGTAGTTCTTGGGCTTGGAAGCTTCTTGATGCAATATTATTTAATTATTCTTTGAGTTCTTCCATTATTAATAGGAATTGCAAGATTTAGCAAAACACAGGATACCCTGTACAGATACAGAACATCCAGTTAAATTTGAATTTCAGATAAACAATGAATACTTCTTAGTATAAGTATGCCCCAAATATTGCAGGGGCAACAAATAAACATTATTTGTTGTTTGCCTGAAATTCAATTTCAGCAGGGAATCCTGTACTTTATCTGGCATCCCTAGTAGCCTTGTGACTTAAGGCAAGTTACTTCTGTGTGTCTCAGTTTGCTCCTCTGTTAAATGGGTGATTAAATGGGTTGTTAAATGTAAAGCACTTAGAACAGTGGCTCATAGTAAGTGCTATTTGAATTATTAAAATAATTATTACCATGCAGGTGAGGGTTGTACCTGAATAATGCCAGGTTTCTGGGGTTAAGTCATAGAATCATAATATTGAGGACTCAAGTGACATTTAAAAAAAATTACATGTTCACTGCTATTGCATTTAGCACCCATTTGGGATTGTCTTTAAAATGTAACTTTCAAATGAAATTAAGAGAGACTCCATCCTCATCGTAGGCCCCTTTGACTTTAATGATTTTCACTCTCCCATAAATACTTATGACAGGATTGACAGTCATCAAGGAAAATTCAATACTCACTCTCCGTCTTCCTAGTTTTGCCCTCTGGAGCAGAGTTGAAATGAAATTCAGTTTCCTCCTTTTGCTCAAGTCGCAGAAGGTTTTTCTGAAGAATTTTTAGAAGTTTCAAACCAGTTCAAAACTGTTTCTTAAATAGAGGCCTCTGGCATTGAGAAAGTTTTAGATGAAAGACTCTGAATCTGAGGTGTAGCTGTGGTTCTGATGGGGGAGGTGTTTATTTATTAATTTAACCCAGATATCGTATTTCAAATTTGTCAGAGGTTCATACTTGCCGTTACTATTATTATTTTCTATCAGAGTCTTAACTAGTTAAAACTAGTAGTTATACCTGTCTTTGATCTGAGAAAGTAGCTCAACTAAAGTGATTTCTTTCCACTTGAAGTAGCCCTCCAAGCCCTTATTCTTCCTGAACTCCACTGGTCAAAGTTCTGCTTATCTTTCCAGAGTCTAATAAGTTCTGCTTCCTTGAGGGCATCTCCAAGTCCTGCCAGAATTAATCTTTCTGAGACCATTTGTCATAGAGAAATAATCTTTATGAGAACATGTATAATGTATGCCCTCAGATGCTGGATGTACTCTCCTTTAGGAGGAGGGATGGAGACCATGTGTAATTCATTTTGGAATTCCCTGTGATGCCTTACAGGTAGTAGACTGCTCAATAAATATTTGTGGTATTGAACTGAAAACATGTGAGCCTTTGGTAGGACTTTAGTGTAATAGCCAAAGACTCATAATTTCACAAATATTCACCTTTTTGTGAATAATATTGCAAACCAAATATGGTTCAAATATTGCAAACTAATTGGAAAGGGCTGCTTTTATTAGAATTGGTGAAATTAAAATATGGAAGAAAATAGATATTTTATTTCAAGTCCAAAGCATTATTCAATTTATAGTCTTAAGATAGGTTAAGATAAGATAGGTTGGAGCATGAATAATTCACAGTAGACATAGGAAATAAGTGCTTTGGTGGAAATTCTCTGTGTTATTAATGAGAGGATTCCCTTTATTCCTACTGGAAGGAGAAGGGTGTTACCTATGATGTGGATAACCGCTGGCTGGTATTAAGGCTCTAAGCCGATGTAAAAGGACTGGAGAGCACTGGATAGGTTGCTTTCCATTTGCTGCTCCACTCACTCTCTGCCCTCATGCCCAGGAGGCTGACCTTCTCAGATTGCGTCTCCTTTGTTCACCAGCTGGCAGCCTTCAGGTGGGTTTCGCCAACAGAAAGCACCAGCTGGTCAGGAAAAAGAGGTGGGGGGAATTCTTTGTCTGTTTCTTCCCTGTTTCTACATTGTATCACAGGCAGCAACTGGATTCCTCCACAATAACAGCTCCTGCCGGGCCCCTTCTCTGTAACTGCTTCAGCTCTCCTAGGTCTCATGGGAGGTAATAGGTCCTTCACCATTGATAACCTCTGGTGCTTTAACAACTCTGTTTCCTAACCTCTGCCTTCACCTCTATGACTAGTCCTTTCATTCATCTTTCTTTATTTGAAATATCCGGAGTTGATATTTTTGTTGTTACAGTCACGCCATCCAAAGCAAAGACTTAATAAAAGATTAAATCCTTCTAAGCAAAGACTTAACAATATTTTTATTTATAGGAGCTTTTAAAATTATTTTCTTTCTGTTTAAATTGGAATATAATTGCTTTACAATGTTGTGTTTCTGGTGTACAATGAAGTGAATCAGCTGTCAGTTCAGTTCAGTTCAATCGATCGGTTGTGTCCGACTCTTTGCGACCCCATGAATCGCAGCATGCCAGGCCTCCCTGTCCATCACCAACTCCTGGAGTTCACTCAGACTCACGTCCATTGAGTCAGTGATGCCATCCAGCCATCTCATCCTCTGTCGTCCCCTTCTCCTCCTGCCCCCAATCCCTCCCAGCATCAGCTGTATATATACATAAATCCTCCATCTTGAACCTGCCCTCAACCCCACACACCTCTCTAGGTCGTCACAGAGCACCAAACTGAGCTCCCTGTGCTGTACAACAGCTCCCCACTAGCTATCTGTTTTACACATGGTAGCTTATTTATATCAGTGCTATTCTCTCAATTTGTCCCACCCTCTCCTTCCCCCACTGTATCCACAAGTTTGTTCTCTATGTCTGTGTCTCTATTCCTGCCCGGAGACTTAACATTCTTTACCTAGTAAGTCTTCATGAGGTCCCTCCTATGTCCCAAACCCTTCCTGAGGGGATGGCAGAATAGGCAGTAGAGAAGAAAATATTGTTTGGATGTTTTAAAACATGATACCATACTTTGTGCATTTCATTCTGTAACATTTTTTGCTTCAAAATTATGATTGTGAGGTTCATACTTGTTCGTCTGTGTAGCGCTAGTTCATATCATTTTCATAGCTTATTCATTCTCCTGATGATGGATATTTAGGCTGTTACAAGTTTTTTTTTTCCTACTACAATTAATGCTAGCAATGACAGTGATTTCTGTATGCCTGTTTCACTCATTCAGTAAATAAAATAAGAGCCTCTTCTATGCGTATACTGCAGTATCACTTACAATGACATTTTTAGAGCATTTTCCAGTTTACAAAATGCCTTTCAATCTATTAAAGCCTCTCATTGACAGAGACTAGGCTTATGCTAGGGTTTTCTGGGTCTCAAACCAAGGCTCATTACAGTACCTTATGCTATGAAACCTCTTTATGTTTATAAAGACTTTCACCAATGTGAAATAACATCATCACTGCTGAAAAGTACCTTTTGCAGTAGCTCAAAGCCCACTTGTTCTTTCTGTTTATCTTTCAAATAAGGCTTCAGATTCTACTGCTAAAGTTTCCCAAAGTATTACAAAAAATTTTCAATTTTCCATCCCGAGGTAAAAAATAGTTCCTTGCCATAACCTTGGCATTGCTGCCTTGTCAATGTGGCTTTTTAGTGAGTTTCTCTATAATCAAGATTTCCATGGATTTTTTTTTAGTTGAGTTTTTACAACTATAAAATTAGTACAAGATTGTTATATAAGGATTTGGAAACTGTAAATGCAGAAAGAAAAACTCACCCAGAAACGAGCACTGTTATCATTGTGATACATTTCTTTCCATTTTTTTTTTCAATATGTTTATATAGTTGAGCTTGTGCTGTTGATCCAGTTTTGTACCCTGCATTTTCCACTTAACTTGATAATGTAAGCTTTCCCTCTATGGACTTTTAGTGGCCAAAATTTACCCAGAAAGGAAGTCTGTGTCTCTAAGGAAGCTTATTCTCAGAAAGGAAAAAATTCTGTTCTTCACAAGGTTATGGGAAAAACGCCTCTGGTGGTTCAAGCTGTCCCTGAATAACTCTTTATTAAATGTGCAAGTAAACTTTTGTGTTCTGTTGGAGTTGGGTTTCCATGAAGATAATGGCTAGAGTAAATAAAATATGTAAAATGTGTGTATATACCTCATGTGTGTACACGTGTGGGTATATATGTGTATATGTGACTAGATGTTTATACATACATACATACACATTCACATACATACACATTCACACACGTAGACACACACCCCTTAAGGAAGAAGTTGTATAAAGACAGACATACCTACCACATTACTATTATTTTAGTATTTTGAAGTCATCTTTTTATGATTCTATGTTATCTTAATCTCAGGCTTCTTTCAGGAAGTGAAGTGAAGTGAAAGTCACTCAGTCGTATCTGACTCTTTGCAACCCCATGGACTATATAGTTCATGGAATTCTCCAGGTCAAAATACTGGAGTGGGTTGCTGTTCCCTTCTCCAGGGGGTCTTCCCAACCCAGGGATCAAACCCAGGTCTCCCACATTGCAGGTGGATTCTTTACCAGCTGAGCCACAAGGGAAGGCCAAGAATACTGGAGTGGGAAGCCTATCTCCTCTCCAGTGGATCTTCCCGACCCAGGAATCGGACTGTGGTCTCCTGCATTGCAGGCAAATTCTTTACCAGCTGAGTTACCAGGGAAGCCCTTCAGGAAGCGGGTGACATAAGTGTTAATGACAGCTTGGAGTCCAAGTTAATTTGTTGTTGGAAGAACTAGTTATTCATTCCAGGGATTCTCCATCAGTGTAACAAGACAGCCTCTACCCATCAACTGTTTTGTTTATGATGAAGCTAATTAAACAGATTTGAGTTTACAATGCAAATAATTGCAAGTAATTAAGGTACACTAGACTTGTAGTATATGCAAAACAGCTATCTTCTTAAAAATTATTTATTTTTAATTGGAGGATAATTGCTTTACAGTTTTGTGTTG
>NW_011494952.1:2198002-2215845 GCF_000754665.1 Bison bison bison | reverse complement strand
TAGGTTGTCACAGAGCACCTGATCTGAACTCCTTGCATCATACAGCAAATTTCCACTTGCTATCTATTTTACATATGGTAATGTATGTTTCCATGCTACTCTCTCAAGCTGTCCCACTCTCTCCTTCCCCTACTGGGTCCACAAGTCTGTTCTCTATGTCTTCATCTCTATTGCTGCCCTGCGAATAGGTTCATCAGTACCTTATTTCTAGACTCCATATATATGTGTTAATATATAATATTATTTTTTCTCTTTCTGTCTACTTCACTCTGTAGAACAGGCTCTAGGTTCATCCACCTCATTAGGACTGACTCAAATGTTTCCTTTTTATGGCTGACCATTGTATATATGTACCACAACTTCTTTATCCATTCATCTGTTGATAAATCTAGGTTGCTTCCATACCCTTGTTGTTCAGTTGCTAAGTTGTGTCCAACTCTTTGTGACTCCATGAACTGCAGCACGCAGGGCTTCCCTATCCTTCACTATCTTCCATGTCCCAGTTATTGTAAATAGTGCTGCAGCGAACATTAGGGTACATGCCAATGGCACCCCACTCCAGTACTCTTGCCTGGAAAATCCCATGGACAGAGGAGCCTGGTGGGCTGCAGTCCATGGGGTCACTAAGAGTCAGACACAGCTGAGCGACTTCACTTTCAGTTTTCACTTTCATGCATTGGAGAAGGAAATGGCAGCCCACTCCAGTGTTCTTGCCTGGACACTGGACAAGGGGACAGGGGACAGGGGAGCCGGGGGGCTGCTGTCTATGGGGTCGCACAGAGTTGGACACGACTGAAGCAACTTAGCAGCAGCAGATCTTTCAGTTATGGTTTTCTCAGGGTGTAGACCAATAATGGGATTGTTGGGTCTTATTGTAGTTCTAGTTGTACTTTTTAAAGTAATCTCCATACTGTTCTCCATAGTGGCTGTATCATTTTACATTCTCACCAAGAGTGCAAGAGGGTTCCTTTTCCTTCACACCCTCTCCAGCATTTATTGTTTGTAGATTCTTTTTGATGATAGCTGTTCTGATAAGTGTGAGATGATACCTCATTGTAGTTTTTATTTACATTCCTCTAATAATGAGCAATGTTGAGAATCTTTTCATGTGTTTATTAGCCATCCAGAACAACTATCTGAAAATAGAATCGAGTTTCCTCAGATTCAGTGAACATGTTTGTGATATAAACAGGAATCAAGTCAAGAAGTCTGCAAGGAAATTTTTTTTCATAATCTGTCTTCAGCTTTTAAAAAAGTTACATCATAGTTGCCTATTTTAATTTATAAAGTATGTAAGGGCATGAATTTCCCCAAGCAAGGTACAGTATGCATAGGAGCCAATGTGAGGTTATGGAATAGATTATTTTTTGGAAATGCTTTTGAAATGAAATGCTTTTGAAAGTCATAGTTAATAATATTGGAAGTCATTTTCCAGTTTACCTGAATTCTATGTAGCCTCCTCTTTGACTTCAGAGTGTGTAACAGCTTCACCTCCATCACCACACAGGAAGTAGAAAACATTCCTTGATTCCTGGCTGGAATTCTGTACAGATGCCTGACAAGCTGGTCCCGCAGGGAATCATTCTTCTTCTCATGGCCCCTGGGTGGCCAGTCCATCCCATCTCTGGGTCATTTTACAGGGGTGAGCTGGGAGGTAGAGCTAATTGTTACTTTCTGACGCAAGAGCTCTGCTTGGCCCACGATTGGGATTGTTTGATGCAAGAGAAGTAACATTGGTAGTCACTCCATTAGAAGTGTCTATCCTTAGAAAACTCTAGTTGGGTAGCTTTTGCAAAAGGCTTATTCCAACCTTATTTCACCTTATTCCAACAAGAGCAGTGGCAATCAGCTCCTCTTAGGTTTTGAGCAGCTTTATGCATTTTGAACTTGACAACACTCTCAGGCTAGAACCACATTTCTTGCTTCCTGCCCCGGGGGTTCTGTGCTCTTGAGAACCTGCTTGGCAGTCAGTATTCAAAACAGAGTATTGGGGAGTTAAAAAGCCCTGTTGGGCAAGCGTTGACCAACACTTGACACACACACTTCTTTACCCTTTTCTTTATGGGGAGCCCATTTGATAAGGTGACTGAACACCTAGAAGCTGGTAGTGTTGGCCAACTCAGTATCACATCTTTGAACTGGTCCTTTTTCCTTTCTTGTTTCACTCCCCTGTCCCTCACTTCTGACTCTGGGATCCCACTACCAAACAGACTACTTGAATGTTAGCCATTGTCTCTGGCCCTCCTGTTGGGATAAGCCAGGTAAGACATGTTAGGTTTGGATGCATGAAAGGATGGCGGGCTTGTGAAGAGGAATAGGAAACCGTGAATGAAGGGCAAGCTGATGCGGTCAGTTTGGGCTACTCTGAGTCTGAAGCAGTGGATGCAACTCTGACCACAGAACGCTCAGTTAATATCTCAGTGTTATTGCTCGCCAGGGTTTTCCTGAAGTTAGAATCCAGGTTTCTTAGCTCCTGGTCTTCACTTTGGATCCGTGTGATGATGATTTCTTCAGTTGCTTTTATTTCTTCAGGGCGAGTAGTCTGTATTAGTTGTCTACTGCCGCACGAAAAATTACTCAAAAACTTGGAAGTTTAAAACAACAAACACTTATGATCTTGTGCAGTTCCTGAAAGTCAGAAATTTGGGTGTGACTTAGCTAGTTCAGGGTCACTCATGAGGCTGCAGTCAATTGTCGGCTGGCACTGCTGTGTATGGAAAGTTGATTAGGGTTGGGGGTGGTCTGCTTCCATCTCATTCGTGTTGCTGTTATCAGAGACTTTAGTTCCTCACCCTGGGGGCCTCACCATAAAGAGTGTTTTGGAGTATAATTGCTTTACAGTGTTGTGTTAGTTTCTGCTGCACAATGAAGTGTACACATGTAATGTGTACACTTGTGTGTGTGCTCAGTTGCTTCAGTTGTGTCCAACTCTTTGTGACCCTATGGACTGGTAGCCCGCTCACTCCTCAGTCCATGGGATTCTCCAACCCACTCATACTGGAGTGGGTTGCCATTTCCTTCTCCAGGGGATCTTCTTGACCCAGGGATGGAACCTGCATCTCCTATGTCTCCTGCATTCCAGGCAGATTCTTTAACCACTAAGCCACTGTGAAAGCACCTGTTTGACACGTGGTCATGTGTATATGTCAGTCGTGTTCTCCCAGTTTGTCCTATCCTCCATTCCCTTCCCTGTGTCCACATGTCCATTCTCTATATCTGAGTTTCTATTCCTGCCCTGCAAATAGGTTCATCGGTACCATTTTTCTAGATTCCAAATATATGCATTAATATCTGATGCTCTTTTTTCTCTTTCTGGCTCACTTCACTCTGTATGACAGACTCTAGGTCCATCCATGTCTCTGCAAATGACCCCATTTTGTTCCTTTTTACGGCTGAGTAATATTCCATTGTATGTATTTACCACATCTTCTTTATCCATTCCTCTGTTGATGGATATTTAGGTTGCTTCCATGTCATGGCTTTTGTAAACAGTGCTGTGATGAACACTGGGATACATGTGTCTTTTTGAATTATGATTTTGTCAGGTTATATGCCCAGTAGTGGGATTGCTGGGTTATAGAGCTTTTTATTGTGGCTTCCTACAGAGCGAGTGACCTGAGAAAAAGATTTATAGAGAAAGAGAGCACCCAAGACAGAAACCATAGTTTTTTATTAAACTTTAAATTGACCTACCATCATTTCTGTCCTATACTCTTGGACACACAGCCTTGGTACAACAAGGGAGGGAGACCATACAAGGGTATAAATACTGTAAAGTGGGATTATTGGGGACCATCCTGGAGCATGGCAACCACACAGTCTTTTCATTTTCTTCTCTTAAATAGGAATCTTATTATATAAGTGCTAAAAAAAAGAAAAAGAAAAACAAAAACAAAAAACAACAACACCAAAAAACCCACTGCAGAAGATTTTAAATGAAGAGTAAAATTCTTCCTCATGTCCTGTACCCAGGCTCAATCCTCATAGATAATCAGTGTTAAGGGTTTCATTTTTTTCTTCCTAGTGTTTAAAGCTGTGTTAAATAACTATAAATAGTATACTTTAATTTGCAAATTTGTCAGAGATTTTTGTTTAACTCCCACTTTCATGACTCTTTTACTTCCCAAATGTGTTAGTTACATAATTATTTTTAATTCCTCTCTTGGTTACTGAAAGGTTGTTGCTGAACCACGAAAGACACCAGAATTCTTGGCCTCCGGAGGAGAAGAATTCAATCCGGGGCCAGTGACGAGGCTTGATCACTTAGAGCTTTTGTGTAATAAAGTTTTATTGAAGTATAAAAGAGATAGAGAAAGGTTCTGACACAGACATCAGAAGGGGGCAGGAAGAGTGCCCTCCTGCTAGTCTTTAGCAGGATGTTATATAGCTACTAGCAAGCTGTTCATTAAAGAAAGGAGATGTCTCAAACTCAGATTGGCACCAGGCCCCTCACCCACAACATGCATTTTGAGATAACATTGGCACCAGGTGAGTCATCCTGGGCCATAAAACGATTGACATGAATCTTGAAGAAAGGCAGGTTTCATTAACATAGATTAGCAGAGCAATGTATGAGTAAAACATACTGGTTTGTCAAGTGGGTTCTGAGTCTTAGGTGGAACCGACCTGAAGACAGAGGCTAGGGTAAATACGTAGTTCATTAACATAGCTTAAGAAAAACATTTCCATAAGAAAAACGCTTTGCTTAGCTCAAGGTTTGAGAAAAGTTAAGTTCAGGTGGAACCAGGTGTCGTCATGGCAACACAAATTTTAAGAAACCTCTTTTTAAATTTGTATAGAGAAGGGGAAAGAATATAACACTAGTAGTTTGTTTCCTCCTGCCGCTTAATAGAGAAAAAATGACACTTGCAGCCTATTTCCTCCTTTTGGACACCCCTGTTACCCTCTCATTACCTTAGATGTTTAATATGTACTTAGATCTTTGCTTTATAAACATTATCTCTTGACTCCACTATAAAAGACGATATAAGATGAGATACTTAGTGACACACTTCTCTTTACTTTTGACCTCTGTCAGCTATTTCATTCCTTTTGATCTTATGGGGGCTAATGATATTTATATTCTGTTCTGTAAGCATACTTGCTTTTCATTCTTTGACTATAGATTGACTCTAAAATTTTAAAGCCATGGAACAACACTTATGAGTATGTAAGTATTGGGAGTAAATGCTTTCTGCAAAACTAGGAAAGGCACTCAAAAGGCCAGTGTGCTAAGGGCAAATGGATTTATTTATTTTTCTTTCTTTCTTTTCCTTTTTAACAGCCAATTGACGCTTAAAATATGTCAGATTTTAGTTTGCATCATGTTTGCACAATGGCTTTCTTTTTTAGTTTTTTTACTGGTATTTCGAATTGCTTTTCTTTTTGTTTTTGTTTTTATAAAAGAGATGTAATGCTTTCATTTTATCTCTAAGGAATTTCTGATTCTTAATCATACATTTGTGTAATGGAATTCTTCTTCAGCTTAATGACATTCTTCACAGAACTGACCTCCTGTTCTAATCTGGAACAATTCATATCCTCCCTGACGCGCAGTATTCCTTCAGTATTCCCTTGAGTTAGCTCTTTGAGTTAGTGTTTCTTCTCACTTTTAGATTCCTTTAATGATTTGTTGTAGTGTGTCCTCACATGGATGTGTTTTGAATGGGTTCAGAGGAAGTAAACTTTCTGAGTTCTTTTATGTCTGAAAATGTCTTTATCATGCTCTTACATTTGATTGATAGTTTGGCTTAGTAAGGAATTCAAGTTTCAACAGTTTTTCTTAGAACTTCAAAAACATTTGTCATTGTCTTCTAACATCCAGTGATGCTGATAAGAAGTCTGATGTCAATGAAATTCTTGTTCTTTTGAAGGTAAACCTCCAAGGAAGCCTCTAAAATTATTAAGTCTTAAGTACTTGAATGTTTGGAGTATCTGGGTGTGGGTCTTTTTCTGTTAAGCCTGTATGGCTCTTGGCGGGTCCTTTCAATCCTAACACTAGAGCCTTCCTGGAGTCCAGCCTCTATGGGCTCACGTTCTCTGATTCTGTAACTTTTGTTACTCAAATTGCTCCTCTTTGTAATAAGGGTTTTTATTTTGTATTTTTGCTCTGTTTTGGGGGAAATAGCCCTGACTGTCTTTCAGACCAGGTACATTCTTTAAAAAATTTTTTTTATTTATTTACTTTATCTGGCTGTACCAGATCTTAGCTGTGGTTTGTGGGACCTTCGATCTTTTTTTGTGTCAGGCAGGATCTTTAGTGTGGCATGCGAACTCTTAGTTCTGGCATGCGAGATCTAGTTCCCTGACCAAGGATTGAACCTAGGCCCCTCCATTGGGAGCACAGAGTCTTAGCAACTGGACCACGAGGGAAGTCACAGATCAGTTACATTCTTCTTTTACTCATTCATTCATTTTAAAAATTTTTAAATGTTAGGTAGTTAGAATAGGAAAAAGGAGTCCAGAATGGCGGTGGCTAAAAGACACAGAAGGGAAAAGCCCGTGAAAATAGAACAAAGGAAGGTCTGAGGACTGGAGTGAGGACCCAGGTAAAACCAACAGCACTCCTAGTTAGTCCAGTTTACTAGGGCAGGCCCAGGGGGAGGAGAAAAACATAAAAAGAGGAGCTAAAATTGGACCAGGGGCCTCTTTTCTCTTCGCATCTTTTGGGTCGGCATTCCCTCATTCCTTGAGGATGTGTTTTCCTTTACTTTCTAAATAAAACTGAGCTGTAACATGAAGCTGTAACACTGGTCTATCTGAGAGCTGTAACGCTGGTCTGTCCGAGGGCTATAATGCTGGTCTGTCCGTCACTTCAAATTTTTGTTGCGACAAGAAACAACCGAGGAAATTACAAACTCCCCTGACAAATGAAACAAAGATGAATATTTTTAATGATAAAAGGTACTATTCACAAAAAAGATAGACATCATAAACCTTTAGACACCTAGCAATAAAGAAACAAAGATACACAAAGCAAAAATCAGAAGAAATATAAGGGAAAAGGAAAAAATATATAATTATAATGAGACATTTTAACATTTCTCTGAGAATATTTTATGAAATGCAGAAAAAATAAGAATAGAAGATGCTGATGTCATTAATAATTTAAATATAATAGATTTATGTTAATCTTATATCCTACACGAATATATTTAAAATTTTGTATCTCATATGTTATTAGATTTCCATAGGACATTTAGAAAAACTGGCAAAAAGATAAACATTACTAAATTTCAAAAAGTAGAATTAATTTTTTGGTGATTCAGTTATTCATATACATAGGTTATTACAAGATATTGACTATAGTTCCCTGTGCTGTACAGTAAACCTTTTTTGCTTATTGCATATTTATTTTTTAAAATTAGAAATCTAGCATTCTATTCATACTAAGTTAAAGAAGTAGAATCAAAATGTCATAAATTTTTTGGTTAGGCAAAAATTCATAAGTTTTCTGAAATATATATATTATACATACTATTTATGTATATGTATACAAAAGTGTTTCTACTTTGCTTGATAAAGGCTTGAGAAAGAACATAAAAAAGAAAAGAAGAGATGGAGAAATTGGAAAACAAAAGATCAGGTACATTCTTAATGGAATTGAGTAAGCTGCATTCCTCTTTTGGATTTGTTTCTGGTTGCTCTTTCTTCACAGAAGCCTGTGTGTGTCCTTTCTCATTTCTCTGTGTATACCCATAAGCATTAAAAAAAGTCCTTTCCTTGTATTACTTCTTTCTCTCTGTTGGGATTGGTTCTTCTCTTCGTTCATCTTAGTCTTTCTCATTTATCCAGCCTCAGCACCAATATAACACACTTGCCTCAGCCTAATTGCTTGTTGCCTTTAGAAAACAGTTGTTCAGGTCTCTAATAGGGTGACATTATTCAAGCCAGTCCTCTATATACTCAGGAAAAAGTGGTCCAACTTCTAATTCTGACTTTTCTGGCAGCCTGACTCTTCATAGAGAAGACCTATTATCTGTTTTACGATGGAAAAATGTTAGCCTAGACTCCTTGTCTTAGAGGAATTGGGGATCTTTATCTATGAAGATCCTAACATTTAGCCATCATTTTATTAAGAAGGGCTTTCCTGGTGGCTCAGGTGGTAAAGAATCTGCCTGTAAAGCAGGAGACCTGGGTTCAGTCCCTGGGTTAGGAAGATCCTCTGGAGAAGGGAATGGCTACTCACCCCAGTATTCTTGTGTGGACAGTCCCATGGACAGAGGAGCCTGGCCAGCTACAGTCCATGGGGTCTCAAAGAGCAGGACATGACTGAGTGACTAACATTTTCCACTTTATTAAGAATAGCAATCATTTATAGAGTGTTGTCTGTTTGCCAGAGACATAACATATATATTATCTCTTTCAAACAACTTTGAGGAGTAATTACTATTATTCCATTTTATAAAGAAACAGACTAAGCCAGTTAGAATAATTTCCCTAAAGTCACCTGAACAGTAAATTCAGAACTAAGGTTTGAACCTCGGACTGTTGGAGGCTCCAAGTCATAGCTTCTGAAAGGGTTCTATGGTTTGACAAAAGATGAAGAAATACTGCAACACTTCAAAAAGGCTCAATTTTTTTTCTTAAGAGTTTTCTCAGCTTGAAAAAGACAGTGTTTTCAAAAGTAGCATTTGGCATAATTCTCATCTTCCCTCATGTACAATACTATTTTAAGATACCAGGACTTGTTTACTGGCAGAAAGCTTTTATAGAATTTGAAGAGCTCTCTTACAAATAGATGGATCTATAATCTTGTGGAGAGAGAGGGCAAAGTTTTTTGTTTGTTTGTTTTAAATGAAGCTGAAGTTGGAGTGTATCTCCAGGAAACTATTCTTGGTGAATTAGAGTAAATATTGAAAGAATATTACTTAAAGTGAGACTTAGACAATTTGGGTAACGGAAGATCTTTATCAAGATCTACAAGGGTTAATCAGCTATGATAGTACGGTGAAGTGAGGGAGAGGTTATAGGCCAAAGACTTCTAGGATTTATATATTTATTTATGTATTTCCTATGGGAAAAATGGGTAGCCTACTTGTCAACTAAAATCCTTATTTTGGACAGACATCCTGGCATAATGTGTGCTAGCAAAACAAACAACCATATGTACACAAAACTAAACAAGAAGTGGGGAGGAGATGCAAATATAGGGTTAAATAAATTATGTTACACATGAAATCTGTTGTGCCTCACAGTCAATTGCCACTCCCATTGGCTTCTAAGCCACTCCCATAGGCTACTAATGTTTTATTCCAGGCATTTGGGCCCAGGCATTTGCACCAGCAGAAGCCTTATCATGAAAAATCTGCCTTAACTCTGTGTTTTGTTATAGCCCTACTTAGCAAGCAACTTCCTAGAATCCTCCCATAACCTCCTATTTCTGAAGATTTCTATTGCTAATTTGACTTGCACTCCCTCTACTGGCAGATCCAACTATTTTACCCAATTACTGTGGATTTCACCATTGCCAAACTCACATGATGCTTCCTAAGTACCAAAAAAACCTTTCTCTTTAACTTGTTTTGCTGTTAAGACAGTCACAGGGTGAAAAGGAAGATTTTTCATAACGGACTTTCAACCTACAGGAAAACCCTCCATGGATGATGACTTCCTTTATTCAGGTTCATTCCGTAATTGTATAGAATAACAATGCCCTAGACAGAAGGCCAAATTAAAATTCGTACCCAGTAGAGCTATAATTTTTTAGTTCTAATAAACCAAATCTTTCTCTTTGAATGTAAATGACCTCTCTTTCTACTCTGAAATTTTGCCACTTAAGATTTACCCAGTAGGAATTTTAAAGTAGATTAAAAAAGAAATCTCTTCAAATCTATTTCAAAGATAAATGCCTCCTACAAATCTTGTCATCAGATATGTACTACTCAGTAGATTCATATGTGCCTGAGGCATTGTTGGTGATGCTTGGGGGTGGGTAGAGTTTTCATTTCTATGTTATATTCTCTTCTCCCTCTCCCAACATTTTGAGTAAATGGGGGTGGATGGATTAGTAGTTAGAATCTCTCTCCTTTCCCAGGACTGGACACAGAGAAGGTAAATGTTCTCTCCACAGAACCCCCTTTTGAAAAGTGTAGCTCCTTCTTTTCAGGGGGGAGAAGTAAGGGAAAACCAAAATAACAGCATCCTTTAAAATGGTTTATAATTGCACATGTATGCAATCATAAGAAATATATGTATTTCCAAATTTCTGACACAGACCTCCTAGTTGTTCAGTCGCTCAGTAGTATCTGACTCTTTGTGGCCCCTTGGACTGCAGCATGCCAGGCTTCCCTGTCCTTTACCATCTCCTGGAGCTTGCTGGCACTCATGTTCATTGAGTTGGTGATGCCATCCAAACATCTCATCTTCTCTCACCCACTTCTCCTCTTGCCCTCAATCCTTCCCAGCATCAGGGTCTTTCCCAGTGAGTTGGCTCTTCGCATCAGGTGGCCAAAGTATGGGAACTTCAGCCTCAGCTTCAGGATTGATTTCCTTTAGGACTGACAGACCTCCTAAAACCCTTGCAAATAGAGGTGCTAGGAGACTCTTTTATTCTAACATTTAGTCTTTGACCTTAGTTACTGACACGGAGCTCCAAAATCCCTTGAAATTTCCTAGGTGATAGTAGTGTCTTTTGTTCTAATGAACTCACTCTTGTTGGCTCCTGTATGGGGACTGGTTACCAGAAAGATGAAGCCATGATTAGAAGCTCTGAATCTTTGACCCAACCTCAATTTGCAAGAAAGGGGAGTGTGGCTGGAAGTGGAGCTAATAATTGATCATGCCTAATGTGATGAATCCTCTATAAAAATCCCAGTGGTGGACTTCCCTGGTGGTAAGACTCTGGGCTTCCACTGTAGGAGGCATGGGTTTGATGCCTGATGGGGGAACTAAGATCCTGAATGCTGTGTGGCATGACCAAAAAAAATATCCCAATAGAATGGGGTTTGGCTAGCTTTCAGGTTGTGGAACACATTCATGAACTGGGAATGTGGGGCACCTCAACTTCACAAAGGAAGAAGCTCCTGTGCTCAGTACCCTTTCAGTCCTCAGCCTATATACCTCTCGAGTATGTGTGTGCTCAGTCGTGTCCAACTCTTTGTGACCCACAGACTGTAGTCTGCAAGGCTCCTCTGTCCATGGGATTTCCTCAGCAAGAATACTGGATTGGGTTGCCATTTCTTCCTCCAGGGAATTTTCCCAACCCAGCAATTGAATCTGTGTCTCTCTTATCTCTGGTGTTGGCAGGCAGGTTCTTTATTACTGAGCCACCATGTACCTCTTACCCAGCTGTTTATTTTTTATGACATCCTTTATTACATAGTAAATTGGTAAATGTAAGTGTTACCTTGATTTTTGTGAGTGATTCCAGCAAATGATCAGATCCAAGCAGGGAGGTCATGGGAGCTTCTGATTTGAAGCCAAGCCAGATAGAAGTTGTGGGTGGCCTTGGGACTTAGTACTTGTGATCGGTATTTGATGTGGAGGACAATCTTATGAGACTGAGTCCTTGACATGCGGGTCTGTGCTAACCCTGATTAAGGTCAGAATTGAATTGTAGGGTACCCAGCTGATGTTATGGAATTGCTTGATGTGTGGAAAACCCACACCTGTGGGGTCAGAAGTGTTGTGTTTGGTAGTATTGTGGGGGTAAAGGAGAAACATTCGGGGTGTGTTTCTTTCAAACACTGAGTGATTGTTCTGTTCTACTTGACGTTTTCTGTGGAGTTTGAGTATTAAATAAAATGTCTTCTTTGGAAGGAGTGACTATGAGATATGTTAAATGCCATTTTTCTCATCTTGTTGTTCTTTCTCAAGCATTGTGATTTCTTATTTGAATTTCTATCTTCCACATAATAAAAAGGTAGAAATAAAGATCGTGTAAAACTTCCTTTCACCCTAGATAACAGGTGACTAAAAGGCCATATTTCATAAATATGAATGCAGTTTTGAATCTTGATTGGAAATCATACTTTTCTTCTTTCCCATAAAATTAATTGAGACTCTTGCTACAGCAAAGGCAAGATGCAAATAATTAAATCCAAATGAGAACTTGCCCAAGAAAATATTTTTTAAACAATAAAAATAAAAATTGACTAACAATCTAACATTTGTGTTGCATTTTCTATTTAGCAAGATAAAGTGTACTGATGGTAAGTACTTAAAAAACTGTGGCCCGAAGAAAAATTTTCTCAAATAGAAGGAATTTCCCCAGAGGCAGGAGCATAGTCTTAATTTGAGATCAAAAAGCATTATCATAAAACAGAGTCCCTTCTGTTCTCACAGAAGTGGATGATTATCAAAAGAATTTTAGAAGCAGTGAAGGACAGGGAAGCCTGGTCTGCCACAGTCCATGGGGTTGGGTCTCAGACACTTTGAGCGACGGAACAACAGCAATGGCTAATGGTCTCAGTATGAGAAAAGGGCATATGCTCAGTGCCTTTACTGGGGTCATTTTGGGTTGGGAAGAATCAGTTTGTTACATTTGTTGCTAAATTCTCCTTCCTTCTCACCTGCTTGAAATTTTCTGTCCTTGTTTTAGGTGGCCGTTAAGAATGGTTGAGCTTAGTTGATCATTAGACTAAATGATTCTTCTTTGGGAGTCATTCATTAACAGTACCAGGTTTTGTGGTAGAAGGACTCAACCCAAAAGGACTTTTCGGGATTTTCTGAAAGACAAGTTCTCATGTCTGCTGAAGGTGATTGAAGAAGAAAGACTGGCCTTTCAGAATGCTTCAGTGCTGTGTGCAAGAAATGTGAAGAAGTGACTAGAAGGTACAGGAATAGTGGAACAAAATAAAGTGTGTGCCTACTTTTTCTGCCCAGTGAATGTAAAGGACATCTCATTTCTCTGTCCAGCATTCATGTTATGGGGGGTTGCTCCTCCTGCATTCTGTTGTCCTGGTGGGATATAGATCCTGAAACCTCACCCATGATACTAGGGGGTGGGGCTTTGGTAGTAGGCACATGACCCAAGCTAAGCCAATCAAAGTCTTCTTCTGGAAGTTTGGCTCATTAGAGGTGATATCAGCTAGAAAGTGGATTGGGATTGGGCCATCTGATGGCTGGAGCCAAGGCTTCTGTCACTGAATTACTGTTCCTCAGGTCCCTGGGAGTTTTCCCGATTCCTGTCTTTCTGGTGGCTGTGGTGTTCAGTGCTTCTTTCATAATGCTGACTACCCCAGTTAGCATTAATATTAATTACATTAATATTAGCATTAGTTAGCATTAATATTTTTAATAAGCCCCTTTTTCTTGTTTAATATGGCAAGATCAATTCCCATGGTTTACCATAAGAAAACAAACAAACAAAAACCCAACTAACAGGTTCAGGTCTAACAGCAATTTCTGGTTTAGAAATTAAATTGAGTGTATGCATGAGAGAAAGAAATTCTATGGTACAATGGCTCTAAATTGTCAGTAGCTTATCTGCAAGCCTGGTTGGCATTATATCACCTTGAAGTTCTGCATTATGTGGTCTTTGCAGCTCTGAAGCTCAGTCAGTGAGACCAGAGAAGCTAGTGAGGCAATGGGGCCAGTGCCGTGTTTCCCAGTGTGTTCTAAGAAATACTGTACTACTCCCTTGAGAAAATGCAAACAGAAACATTGTGTAGCTAAATAAATGGAGAAACAACTTACCTTGTAAGTGTTTTATGGAGATTTATGTAAATCTCTGAGTTACATGGGAAAGGAAAGTGTTAACCTTTTGTCTAGCCCAGCATTTCCTAAGCTTGTTTAAATATAAAATCCTTTTCCTGCTGCTGCTGCTGCTAGGTCACTTCAGTCGTGTCTGACTCTGTGCGACCCCATAGACGGCAGCCCACCAGGCTCCCCCGTCCCTGGGATTCTCCAGGCAAGAACACTGGAGTGGGTTGCCATTTCCTTCTCCAGTGCATGAAAGTGAAAAGTGAAAGTGAAGTCGCTCAGTCGTGCCCGACTCTTAAGCGACCCCATGGACTGCAGCCTACCAGACTTCTCCGTCCCTGGGATTTTCCAGGCAGGAGTACTGGAGTGGGGTGCCATCGCCTTCTCCGAAAATCCTTTTCCTGCAAAATGCCTATTGATATCTCTTGGAACTAGAATTTTGTAAAATGTATTTGGGAAAAAGCAGGTGTAGAGGAATTAGAAATTTAGATATTTAAACATTTATTTGGTAGATTGCTAACAGATGAATTTTTACTTTATTCTCTTTTTTCCTAAGACAGTATTTCATCTTTAATAATATGATTATTTTTGATAATGATTTGGAGTATTTTACTGAGACCTTATTTGGGTCATTGTAGTGAGTATTTGACTCAATGGCTATTATGATTTCAAACACTAAAACACTAATTCTACCTTTCCTGAGGGAGACAGATAAATTCTTTCAAAGATCACTAGCCCAAAGGAAACAAGGTCCAATTTTATTACTCTAAACATGTAACCCTGTATATGAGACAGCAAAAGAGACACTGATGTACAGAACAGTCTTTTGGACTCTGTGGGAGAGGGAGAGGGTGGGATGATTTGGGAGAATGGCATTGAAACATGTATAATATCATATATGAAACGAGTCGCCAGTCCAGGTTCAATGCATGATACTGGATGCTTGGGGCTGGTGCACTGGGACGACCCAGAGGGATGGTACGGGGAGGGAGGAGGGAGGAGGGTTCAGGATGGGGAACACTTGTACACCTGTGGTGGATTCATGTTGATACATGGCAAAACCAATACAATATTGTAAAGTTAAAAAATAAAATAAAATAAATTAAAAAAAATTTTGGACTTTGAGTGAATTTATCACTTCTTAATGGAAAAACAAATGAGCATATGTCAGCTAGAACAGTGATTCTTAACCTGGGGCAATTTTATCCTCCAAAGGACATGTGGTAATGTTTGTAGATGTTTTTTGGTTGTCACAACTGAGTTAAAGGGAATGCTACTTGCATCTAGTGAGTAGAAAGGATGCTCTAAACATTGTGCAATAGGATGACAGATCCCCACAGCAAAGAGTTGTTCAGCCAAAAATGTTAATAATGGGGCTGAGATTGAGAAACCCTGAGTAATGCAAGTGTTCCTGGAGAAGATGAAGAGAGCCCTTTAAGGCATTACCATATTCTTAAACAATTAGGTCAATGATACACTCCCCATAGGCTTTGTGGCATTATGTTTGACAACCTAAATCTAGACTTTGTCATTAACTGAAATTTGACCTGTGCAAATCACTTGAGGGCTCAGTTTCTTCTCCTGAAAAAAACAAAAATGATTAGATGAGATGATTGAGAGGTTTCCTGTGATGCTGTGATTCATGAAGAACAATCCTGAGTCTTAAACACTTGTAATGTGAGATAAACGACATTGGGCTTAACCACTGGGACATTTAACCTTGTAGAGTAGATCTGCATCCAGTGATGTTGCCACCTTGTACCTGGATGTGTCTGGTACAGTCATGTAGTGATCATGGGCTGAGGGATAAAAGGCTCCGGTCTCCCAGAGAACCTCATCAACGATGGCTCCACTCATCCCTTGAGTGAAAGCTCTGATCTCAGCCCTCTCCTCAAACTACACCCATCTTCTGGCCAGGTTCTCCTCTCTTATTATACTCAGTCCTAATCTCTATGTGAGTATAAATCCCCATTTCACATCCTCATCTTTCTCATGAGCACTGATTGCTGCTGCTGCTCAGTCGTGTCCTACTCTTTGCGACCCCATGGACTGTAGGCCACCAGGCTCCTCTATCCATGGGATTTTCCTGGCAAGAATACTGGGGTGTGTTGCCATTTCCTCTTCAAGGGGATCTTCCTCACCCAGGTATTGAACCCATGTCTCCTGCTCTGCAGGTGGATTCTTTACTGCTGAGACACCAGGGAAGCCTGAACATTGATTCCCAATGGTTTTTCAGGCATCTCCACATGGATGATAGTGATGATAAGGGTGATAATAATCATCATAGTTAAAAATAGCTAACACTGTTGATCTCTTGCTGTGATCCAGGTATTGTACCAAACTCTCTCATTAGCTTAATAAGTAACTTGTTCAACATCAAGCAATTAGGATATGGTAGATCTAGGACTCAACACTGCTAGGGTTCAAAATTCCACATGTACTAATAGATTGATCAGTTTCTCTCTTACACAGTTCCTCTTGCTGTGTTCCTTATAATGATAGAATCCATTAACTATTAGTAGAATGGAGTTATCTCATATCCTTATATTTGCAACTAATCGGTTTCCAAGAATTTAACACAATTCATCTTTTCTTTTCGCCAACCAATATTCCCGTCATTGCTTTGTCTCTACTGCACATCTTCATGACTCCCCATCTATAACCAACTAACAAAATGACTTGCTTTTATTATTATTCTTATTTTTAATGTTTTTGGCCACACTATGCACCATGCAAGATCTTAGTTCCCCAAACTCATGCTTCCTGCTGTGGAACCAAGGGTCCTACCACTGAACTGTCTGGGAATTCCCAATGACCTGCCTTTAAATTTTTCCTCTTGATTGTTCTTTCTGCAACCTTACTTTCCTTCGTGTAACAGAAATCTAGTCACTTCCTGCCAATCTCAAGAACTTAACAGAAGCAGAAGATATTAAGAAGAGGTGGCAAGAATACACAGAAGAACTGTGTTCAAAAAAGATCTTCAAAACCCAAATAGTCACAATGCTGTGATCACCCACACTCACCTAGAGCCAGACATCCTGGAATGTGAAGTCAAGCAGGCCTTAGAAAGCATCACTACAAACAAAGCAGGTGGAGGTGATGGAATTCCAGTTGAGCTATTTCAAATCCTGAAAGATGATGCTGTGAAAGTGCTGCACTCAATATGCCAGAAAATTTGGAAAACTCAGCAATGGCCACAGGACTGGAAAAGGTCAGTTTTCATTCCAATCCCAAAGAAAGACAATGCCAAAGAATGCTCAAACTACCACACAGTTGCACTCCTCTCACATGCTAGTAAAATAATGCTCAAAATTCTCCAAACCAGGCTTTAGCAATACGTGAACTGTGAGCTTCCAGATGTCTAAGCTGGTTTTAGAAAAGGCAGAGGAACCAGAGATCAAATTGCCAACATCCGCTGGATCATGGAAAAAGCAAGAGAGTTCCAGAAAAACATCTATTTCTGCTTTATTGACTATGCCAAAGCCTTTGACTGTGTGGATCATGATCAACTGTGGAAAATTCTGAAAGAGATGGGAATACCAGACCACCTGATCTGCCTTTTGAGAAACCTGTATGCAGGTCAGGAAGCAACAGTTAGAACTGGACATGGAACAACAGACTGGTTCCAAATAGGAAAAGGAGTACATCAAGGCTGTATATTGTCACCCTGCTTATTTAACTTATATGCAGAGTACATCATGAGAAACACTGGGCTGGAGGAAGCACAAGCTAGAATCAAGATTGCTGGGAGAAGTATCAATAACCTCAGATATGCAGATGACTCCAGCCTTATGGCAGAAAGTGAAGAAGAACTAAAGAGCCTCTTGATGAAAGTGAAAGAGGAGAGTGAAAAAGTTGGCTTAAAGCTCAACATTCAGAAAAGTAAGATCATGGCATCGGGTCCCATCACTTCATGGCAAATAGCTGGGGGAAACAGTGGATGACTTTATATTTTTGGGCTCCAAAATCACTGCAGATGGTGACTGCAGCCATGAAATTAAAAGACGCTTACTCCTTGGAAAGAAAGTTATGACCAACTTAGATAGCATATTCAGAAGCAGAGACATTAGTTTGTCAGCAAAGGTCTGTCTAGTCAAGGCCAAGGTTTTTCCAGTGGTCATGTGTGGATGTGAGAGTTGGACTATAAAGAAAGCTGAGCATCGAAGAATTGATGCTTTTGAACTGTGGTGTTGGAGAAG
>NW_011494952.1:2185727-2197902 GCF_000754665.1 Bison bison bison | reverse complement strand
GAGATCAGTCCTGGGTGTTCATTGGAAGGACTGATGTTGAAGCTGAAACTCCAATACTTTGGCCATCTGATGTGAAGAGCTGACTCATTGGCAAAGACCCTGATGCTGGGAAAGATTGAGGGCAGGAGGAGAAGGGGATGAGAGAGAATGAGATAGTTGAATGGCATCACTGACTCAATGGACATGAGTTTGGGTGGACTCCAGGAGTTGGTGATGAACAGGGAGGCCTGGCATGCTGTGGTTCATGGGGTTGCAAAGAGTCAGACATGACTGAGTGACTGAACTGAACTGAACTTCCTTGCTTATGGAATAAAGTCCTTACTCTGACATTGAATACTCTCCATGACTGAGTCCCAACTGTTGTATCAGCTACAACACTTACCAGTCATTTTCATTATTTCTGTGATCATAACACGTACATTTACATCCAAATTTGTTAAGGGTGTGGTTTAAAACGTCTCCTAATTGTAACACTGGAACATTAGTTCTCTTGGTTGAGAAAAACTAGCTTACTTTTTCCTTGCACTCATCAGAGAAACACATCGACTCCTTGACTGCTTGCTTAGAGGATAGAATGGATGTGGTTTTCAGAATGGATCTGCTTTCCTTTTTTTTTTTAAGATTTTTTTTTTATGTGGATAATTTTCAAAGTCGTAATTGAATTTGTTATGATATTACTTTTGTTTTATGTTTTGTTTTTTTGGCCACGAGGCATGCGGGATCTTAGATTCCCGACCAGGGGTCTAATCTGTACCCACCCCCTTCATTGGAAGGCAAAGTCTTAACCACTGGACCAACAGGGAAGTCCCTGCTTTCCTTTGTTTATTCGTGTTTCATTACCCTAGAATGCCCATCCTTTGCCCCATCATTTCTCTTTTCAAAGTCCATATTTGTAGCTTCTTCCATTTATCTTTCTCTGATGTACGTTCCTCAAGAAGTATTTATTCTTCTATGATCTCACAGCATATTTTAATATCTGTTTCCCCTATACATTGTAAGCTTCTTGGGCAGGGACACTGTGACTTATTCATTTTTGTATTTCCTGAACTATCACCCATTACAGGGTGATATGTATGTATTGTCAACATGCAGAAATGGATCAGTAAAGGTTTGATGATAGCCACATCTCTTGAAGTTCCTTTTAGTTCTGTGATTCTAAAATTATCATTCATTATCTACTTCTTTAAACTTCTTATTGCATCAGGGTACATATTTCTCCCTGATGGTGGAAATATGTTAGAGTTAATCTGAAAATTGAAAGTACATAAGGATTTTAATCACAGTATAATTAAGATCTAGGGTATTTTTTTTGAAATACTGCAGCATTTGTAAAAGAGTAATGAGCTCTTTCTCACGAAAACAATATAGCCTGTTGGAAGTTTTCTTCTTTTTTTTTAATTCCCTTTTTTTAAAGCGTCTTCCATAAGCTTGAAAACTGTTAATTTTATTACTATTGCAATTAAATTTTTTTATTTGTCTTCGTTTTCTGTATGAGACCAACCTATACAATATACTGATTAAATATCCCATATATTTAGGTTGTTTGTATTAATAACCTCAGTACTTAGAAAATACAAGTTAGTAGTTTTGTATTTATGCTCAAATACTGTTTGTATTATAGCAAATCTATATCAAGTTCTCCTTTCCTTCCTGGGAATACAGGGTAAAACTTTGCAGTTTGCTAAATTTGCACCTAAGCAGAGCTGTGTGACAGCTCTGGCCAAGTAAATATGAATGGGAGCGATGTGTAGTGATGAAAAGCAAACACAATCCTTCCATTCTTTTCTCTTGTCTTAGCTGTTGTGAAGGAGGCCACATGGTGAGAGAACTACAATGTGAAAACAGGCCGAATTATTTTTCTTTTAAAGCAAGTAATATGCATTTACCATCAGATTGAGGCAGATGTAAATGAACAGGAATATTTGGAGGATAATTCCTATTGAAAAACATTTCATGGTGTTTACAGACTGGTCAGATTACTATGGTACTATGTGGTATAAACTACTCAGAGATATTTCTGTTTATTTCACCTTTAGTAATAAAATTTTTTTCTTATACGTGATTGAAAAAATATTTTGCTTTAAAATTAGTAGTCACAATTGAATGAATAATGGTTTATTTTTCTAATCAAGTGACCAACCTGCTGAATCTTAAGACCATGACAAATGTTGCACCTTATTATTTTAACTAAACAGCAGGACCTTCTATTTTGATTATTACTGGTAAATTGTAGCTTTGTTTCTCAGTACTTTCTAGTTGCCAAATAGGGAACTCCCCAATGGTTCAGCTAGTAAAGAATCCACCTACAATGCAGGAGACACAGGTGATGCAGATTTGATCCCCTGGAGAAAATCAGGAAGATCCCCTGAAGAAGGAAATGGCAACCTACTCCATACAAATACAAATTTTTTTTTTTTTTTTGTATTTTTGCCTGAAAAATCCCATGGACACAGGAGCCTGGTGGGCTATAGTCTAAAGGGTTGCAAAGAGATGGACATGATGGAGTGACTAAGCACACACACATGCATGAAAATAGTTTAAACTGGTAGCTACTGCTCTTGGGAGATTCTGTCAGATGAAGCTGCATTTCCAGTGCAACAGCTGTTGGTAATCCTTCACTGAACATCCATTCATCGGGACTTTTCTATGGTGGTTGATCAAGAGTTGCTTTGGCTGCCAGGGCTTCATTCTGCTGAATAAGATATTCCTGAAATTTAATGGATATTCTTTGCATTACTTAAAAATACTTCTATAAGCAATGTTCTGAACAGGTGATCTCATCAAGTTTTACTTCTCTTCCTGTGAAGTCTTTTAACATAGTCCAATAACCTTGTTTCTTTGAGAGTAGGTTCTGAGAAATTCTTTGAACTGTTTTATCTGATCAGATTCTGGTATTCGTACAGCTATATATATTTTACTTTTAAAGATTTATTTATTGATTATTGGCTGTGCTGGGTCTTCGATGCTGTTTGAGGGCTTTTTTTAGTTGTGGAGAGCAGGGGCTACTCTCTAGTCGTGGTGCTCAGACTTATTGCAGTGACTTCTCTTGTTGCGGAGCACAGGCTCTAGGACACACGAGCTTCAGTAGTTGTGGCACATGGGCTTAGTTGCCACAGCATGTGGGATCTTTCCAGAGCAGGGATTGAACCCACGTCCCCTACATTGACGGGCAGATTCTCTACTACTGGATCATCAGGGAAGCCCCGTGCAGCTATATTCTTTTGGTATGTTTATCAGTCACTAATTCTGATGCATGAGTTTCCTATCTGTTGTAGATAAGCAGTTAACTTTTGCTTGAATGTCTCCAGTGAGGCCTGATTTCTTCCTTAAGCTTAGGCTTTCCCATCTGCTACCGGTATAAGGCAGAGAGGCTAGTCTGGAGGTAGAGGATTGAGGTACAGGTGGGTGCTTGGCTGCTGGATGGCAGAGAACCTAAATTTAGCACTTGAATTGTTGAGTCACCTCATGGAGTCAGCTGTCCCAGAGTGTTACCAGGACCTATTACTGTGATCTTTGCTTGAATGCAAAATTTTTTTAAGGCAATGAGATTTTGGATTAATTTGTCACTGAATTTGTCATGAGAATCACTTGATTTATTCTGACTAATACAGGTGGCATTGGGAATTGCAGTCATTGGAGCTAAAAGAAAGTCAATGAAAGCATTGCATGCATACATGCTCAGTTGCTTCAGTCATGTCAACTTTTTGGGATCCTATGGACTGTAGCCCGCCAGGCTGCTCTGTCCATGGTATTCACCAGGCAAGAATACTGGAGTGGTTTGTCATGCTCTCCTCCAGGGGATCTTCCCAACCCAGGGATCTAACCCTCATCTCTCGTGTCTTCTGCATTGCAGGTGGATTCTTTACCCACTGAATCACCTGGGAAGCCCCAATAATAGCAATAGCTAGCCCTTATTAAGCATTTACTCTCCAGCACTTGTCCCATATATTTTGAATGAATTATCTTTTTCGACTCCCACAATAACTTACTTAACAGATGAGACTGAGACATAGAGAAAGTTAATAGCACACTCAGGGTCACAGATTTTATAAGACTTAGAGCTACAGTTCGAACCTGCATTTGATGTGATACCAAAATTCATTTACTTACTAAGTATGCTCTAAAGTCATTTGGTTTATTCACATATTTGTAACTTTCTAAGCAAATGAAAAAATAGAGCTTGTTTCTAAGGTGTCAGGTGAAATAGTCTTTAGAGGAGCATAGTAGATATCGTCTTCTGAGAAATTTCTTGGAATTTCTGGAAACTTTATTTTCTCTGGGGTCAAAGGGGAAATTTCTGTTTCGTAGGACTGGCTTCATTTTTATAGTACCCATATTTTGGGCATAGAGTAGGGTTAGAGCCAAGTTCTTTTAGGATTTAGGAATGCTGCTGTGATTAATTTGATGTGATTTCACAGTGATGACAACATAGAGCAATCAGCAATTTAATAGATTAAATTTCATTTATGTGCCTTCTGGGAAAAGGACTCTTTGGCAGATTAATAAGACTTTGTGCCTTCATTGCCAATGGAGTGTTGAACTCATCCTGCCTCTCCACAGTGAAGATCAAATCCTGAAGTCCTGGCTTTACTCATCCATCATTTCTTTGACTCCTTAAGGAATCATTACTTTAATGAAGACAAATTCTATTACTTTAAACACTTATTCTTGATAATAAATTCAACCAGGACTCTAATTAATGAACTGGCAAATTATTTTACTCTAGCCTGTTAAAAATATAAGTTGGTATGAGTTGTTCACAGGTGTGCATGTGTGCGTGCAAAGTTGCCTCAGTTGTGTCTGACTCTTTGCCACTCTGTGGACTGTGGCCCACCAGGCTCCTCTGTTCATGGGATTTCCCAGGCAAGAATACTGGAGCTGGTTGCTATGCCCTTATCAAGGGGATCTTTCTGACCCAGAGTTCGAACCCGAGTCTCCTGCATTGGCAAACAGAGTCTTTACCACTAGCACCACCAGGGAAGCCCATGGGTTGCTTGGGGACATTTTAAAATATATATATATTTTTGGGTGGGAATTTAAAAATATTGATTCTTTAGGGCTCTCTGAAGAATTTGAGAGCAGTTGGGGAGCAGGGAAAACATAAGATCAATTGAGATATCTTGTTGGGCAAAAAGTAAGGGAAAACTCAATGACTAGTGGGTGTGTATGTGAAAAGATATTCAAGTCAGCTTGAATGGGCTGCTCTTGACAATATTAGGGGACTGTTTAAACATAAAAAAATATTGACTGTGACTGATGGTAGAAAGAGAAGAGGAGTCTTTCATAAGTATCTCAAGGCAAATAATTTGCTGTAGAAGAAGTATATATGGGTTAAGAGCTTGGTCTGGGTTTTGGCCTTCCCTGGTGGTCTGGTGGTTAAGACTGCCTTCCAGTGCAGGGGATGAGAGTTCAATCCCTGGTCGGGGAGCTAAGATTTCACATGCTTTGTGCCCAAAAACCAAAACATAAAAAAATAGAAGCAATATTGTAACAAGTTGAATAAAGACTTTAAAAATGGTCCACAGTAAGAAAATCTTAAAAAAAGAGTGTGTCTGGGTTTGAATCCTGACTCTATTACTGAAATGGAGCAGGACGCTATGATCCTTGCTCCCCAGCTCCCATGTCTTCAGTCTGTCTTTAGTTAAAGAATGTTTTATCAGAGAAATGAACAGGCAGACACAGAGGAATACAGTCAAAGGACACTAAATAATAATAATGTAGTCATTATGCACAGTCAAGGGCCTTTAGTTCCTTCTCAGGGGCCACTCCAGTACTCTTGTCTGGAAAGTCCCATCGATGGAGGAGCCTGGTAGGCTGCAGTCCATGGGGTCACTAGGAGTTGGACACGACTGAGCAACTTCACTTTCACTTTTCAGTTTCATGCATTGAAGAAGGAAATGGCAACCCACTCCAGTATTCTTGTCTGGAGAATTCTGGGGACTGGGGAGACTGGTGGCCTGCCGTCTATGGGGTCGCACAGAGTCGGACATGACTGAAGCAACTTAGCAGCAGCAGCAGGGGCCATAGATAATATTCTGAGCCATATCCTGTGATCTGTCTTATCTTAATATATACTGAGACACCAGGTGGCAAAAGTTAACTACATGATGACCAGACTGTAGCCACAACATAAGCTGCCACAGTTTGGAGTACTGGCTTCAAAGAAATGGAAACAAGCTGACCCTGGAACTGAAGAGTAAGATGCTAGTCAGACCACCAGTGGCCAATTTGAAGATGACTGTCAGAGCTGTCTGTACTGTTTCTGCACATAAGCCCTGCCCTCAGCCTTTAAAAGCTCTTGGCGCACTGATTGACAGTCAGGGGGAGCTGGCCTTTGGCCATACACCCCCCTGTCCCAGTAACGGACATTAGAAATAAAGCAAATTTCCTTTCCACCAACCTGGCCTGTTTATTTGCTTTTGAGCAGCAAGCAGCTGGACCCCTCACCTTTTAGTAACATTACCTCTTTGCCGGTAAGTTTTTAAACCTTTCTACCCCTCAGTTTTCACATCTGTAAAGTGGAAATAACAATAATAATAACAACAACTACCTCAGAGGGGTGGTAGAGAATTAACTAAGATAAAATTTGTAGGTAAAGTGTTGAAAACAGTCCCTGGCACATGTATCGTGGGCTAAATAATTGTTATTTATTATGTTATTTTTATTATTGTCTATAATGTCCATTACCCACTAGGGAACTGCCATACTAGCTCTCAGCATCTGTTTTGTTGTTGTCATCATGGAAAATGGTTTTATTTTTTCCAGCTTTATTGAGATATACTTGACATATAACATTGTGAAAGTTCAATGTATGCAATACATTGACTTGCTACTACGCATATATTGCAAAATGATTACCACAATAGTGTTAGTTAATACTTCTGTCACTTTACGTAATTACCATTTCTTTTTTGTGGTGAGGACATTTAAGATCTACTCTGTTAGTAACTTTCAAGTGTATAGTACAATACTGTTATGTATAATCACCATGCTGTACCTTAGATCCTCAGAACTTACTCATCTTACATCTGGAACATTGTACCCTTTGATCAACGTCTCCCCATTTCCCCCACACTCCAGGCCCTGGTGACCACCATTTGGTTCTCTTTTCTTTTGGTATCCTTATCTGGCTTTGGTATCAGGGGAATGCTGGCTTCATAAAATGTATTTGCAAGTGTTTCCTCTACTTCAGTCCTTTGAAAGAGTTTGAAAAGGATTGATATTCATTCTTTAATGTTGAGTAGAATTCATTGGGGAGATCATCTGATTCTGGGCTTTTCTTTGTTGCAAGATATTAAAATTTTTTTTTTTTAGTTATTTATTTTGTTGCCCCAGGTCTTAGTTGCGGCATGCGGTCTTCTTAGTTTCGACATGTGGGATCTAGTTCCCCAACCAAAGATTGAACCCAAGCCCACTGCATTGGGTTATGGGGTCTTAGCCACTGGACCACCAGGGAAGTCTCCCTGTTGGGAAATTTTTGATTACTGACTCAATCTTACTTTTCTTTTAAACTTAAAAAAAAATAATTTTATTTATTTTTTGACTGTGCTGGGTCTTCATTGCTGTGTGGCCTTTCTCTAGTTGCAGTAAGCAGGGGCTACCCTCTAGTTGCAGTGTGTGGCTTCACACTGTGGTGGCTTCTCTTGTTGAGGAACTTGGGCTTTCGAGTGCTCAGGCTTCAGTAGTTGTGGCTCCTGGGCTCTAGAGCACAGGCTCAATAGTGGTGGCCCATGAGTTTAGTTGTTCCACAGCATGTGGGATCTTCCAGATCAGGGATTGAACCTGTGTCTCTTGCATTAGCAGGCGGATTCTTTACCACTCAGCTACCAGGAAAGCCTCCTCAATCTTACTTGCTAATTATTGTTGTTCAGTCCTAAGTCGTGTTCAACTCTTTGTGAACCCATGACCTGCAGGACGCCAGGCTTCCCTGTCCTTCACTACCTTCCGGAGTTTGCTCAAACTCATGTCCACTGAGTCAGTAATGCCAGCCAACCATCTCATCCTCTGTCGCCCCTTTCTCCTCTTGCCCTCAATCTTTTCTGCCATCAGGGTCTTTGCCGATGAGTTGGTTCTTTGCATCAGGTGGCCAAAGTATTGGAGGCTCAGCATTAGTTCTTCCAATGAATATTCAGGGTTGATTTCCCTTAGGATTGACTCGTTTGATCTCCTTGCAGTCCAAGGGACTCTCAAGAGTCTTTTCTAGCACCACAATTGGAAAACATCAATTCTTTGGCACTCAGGCTTCTTTTGGCCCAACTCTTACATTCATACATGACTACTGGGAAAACCATAGCTTTGACAATATAGACCTTTGTTGACGAAGTGATGTCTCCGCATTTTAATACACTGTCTAAGTTTGTCATAGTTTTTCTTCCAAAGAGCAAGCATCTTTTCATTTTGTGGCTGCAGTCACCATCTGCAGTGATTTTGAAGCAAAGAAAATAAAACCTGTTACTTTCCACTTTTTCCCTACCTATTTGCCACGAAGTGATTCATGGGGTCACAAAGAGTCGGACATGACTGAGTGACGGATCTGATCTGATCTGATGGGGCTGGATGCCATGATCTTAGTTTTTGGAATGTTGAATTTTAAGCCAGGTTTTTCACTCTTCTCTTTCACTATCATCCAGAGGCTCTTTAGTCCCTCTTCATTGTGTGCCAGTAAAGTGCTATCATCTGAGGCTGTTGATACCTGAGGTTGTTGATATTTCTCCCAGCAATCTTGATTCCAGCCTGAGTGAGTCATCCAGCCTGGCATTTAGCATGATGTACTCTGCATATAAGTTAAATAAGCAGAGTGACAATATACAGCCTTGAAATAATCATTTCCCAATTTTGAACCAATCAATTGTTCCATGTCCAGTTCTAATTGTTGCTTCTTGACTTGCATACAGGTTTCTCAGGAGATAGGTAAGGTGGTCTGGTATTCCCAACTCTTTAAGAATTTTCTAGTTTGTTGTGATCCACACAGTCAAAGGCTTTAGTGTAGTCAATGAAGCAGATGTGTTTTTGAATCCCCTTGATCCAGGGGTCGTTGGTAATTTGATCTCTGGTTTATCTGCCTTTTCTAAATCCATCTTGTACATCTGAAAGTTCTTGGTATATGTACTGTTGAAGCCTACCATAAAGGATTTTGAGCATAATCTTGCTAGCATGGGAAATGATAGCTATCATATGGTAGTTTGAACATTCTTATAGTCCTGTGGTCACTGGTGAGTTTTCCAAATTTGTTGGCATATTGAGTGCAGCACTTTCCCAGCATCATCTTTTAGGATTTGAAATAGCTCAGCTGAAATTCCATCACCTCCACTAGTTTTGCTCTTAGTAATGCTTCCTAAGGCCCACTTGACTTCACACTCCAGGATGTGTGGCTCTATGTGAGTGATCACACCATTGTGGTTATCTGGGTCATTAAGACCTTTTTTATACAGTTCTGTGTATTCTTGCTATCTTTTCTTAATCTTTTCTGCTTCTGTTAGGTCCTTACCATTTCTGTCCTTTATTGTGTCCATCTTTGCATGAAATGCTTCCTTGGTATCTCCAATTTTCTTGACAAGATCTCTAGTCTTTCTCATTCTATTTAGCTCAGTTCAGTTGCTCAGTCGTGTCTGACTTTGCGACCCCATGGACTGCAGCATGCTAGGGCCTCCCTGTCCATCACCAACTCCTAGAGTTTATTCAAACTCTTGTCCATTGAGTCAGTGATGCCATCCAACCATCTCAATCTCTGTTGTCCCCTTCTCCTCCTGCCTTCAATCTTTCTCAGCATCAGGGTCTTCACATCAGGTGGCCAAAGTATCCCATTCTATTGCTTTCCTCTATTTCTTTGCATTTTTCACTTAAGAATGCTTTCTCCTCTCTCCTTGCTATTCTCTGGAACTCTGCATTCAGTTAGGTAACTCTTTCCCTTTCTCCTTTGCCTTCTGGTTGTCTTCTTTTCTCAGCTATTTGTAAAGCCTCCTCAGACAACCACTTTGCCTTCCTGCATTTCCTTTTCATGGGGATGGTTTTGGTCACCACCTCCTGTACAGTGTTATGAACCTCTGTCCATAGTTCTTCTCTCTACCAGATCTAATTCCTTCAATCTGTTGGTAACCTCCACTGTATAATAGCTGTATGATCTATTAGTTTTTCCTACTTTCTTCTGTTTAAGCCTGAATTTTGCAATAAGGAGCTGATGATTTGAGTCACAGTCAGCTCCAGGTCTTATTTTTTCTGACTGTATAGAGCTTCTCCTTCGGCTGCAGAGAATGAAATCGGTCTGACTTCAGTATTGACCATCTGGTACTGTCCTTGTGTAGAGTCGTCTCTTGTGTTTTTGGAATAGGGTGTTTGTTATGACCAGTGTGTTCTCTTGGCAAAGCTCTGTTAGCCTTTGTGCTGCTTCATTTTGTATTCCATTTTGTACTCACTAATAGTATGTTTAGATTTTCTATTGATTATGATTTATTCATTCTTGGTAGGTTGTATATTTCAGGGAAGTCTATCTATCTCTTCTAGTTTATCCAATTTTTGGTGTATAATTGTTCATAGTAGTGTCTTATGATCCTGATCCTTTGTATTTCTGTTATCAGTTGTAAGGTTTCCTCTTTACTTTCTGATTTTTTTTTTTTAAATCTTCTCTCTATTCGTGTTAGTTTCTTTCTAAAGGTTTGTCAATTTTGTTAAGTTTTTCAAAAAATCTCTTTCATCTTTTCTGTTGTTTTTCTGGCCTGCATTTATTTCTACTCTGATTTTTGTTATTTCTTTTATTCTGCTAACTTTGTAGCCTTGGGCTTTCTTACTCTGGACTTAGAAAAAAAATATGCACTCCTAATTGCATCTTTGTTACAGATGAATTGCTGTTTAATACAGTAAGTCATCTCAGAGGCCACTGTGATATCAGGAAGATCAGATCAGATCAGATCAGATCAGTCGCTCAGTCGTGTCCGACTCTTTGAGACCCCATGAATCCCAGCACGCCAGGCCTCTCTGTCCATCACCAACTCCCGGAGTTCACTCAGACTCACATTCATTGAGTCAGTGATGCCATCCAGCCATCTCATCCTCTGTCATCCCCTTCTCCTCCTGCCCCCAATCCCTCCCAGCATCAGAGTCTTTTGCAATGAGTCAACTCTTCGCATGAGGTGGCCAAAGTATTGGAGTTTCAGCTTTAGCATCATTCCTTCCAAAGAAATCCCAGGGCTGATCTCCTTCAGAATGGACTGGTTGGATCTCCTTGCAGTCCAAGGGACTCTGAAGAGTCTTCTCCAATACCACAGTTCAAAAGCATCAATTCTTCGGTGCTCAGCTTTCTTCACAGTCCAACTGTCACATCCATACATGACCACAGGAAAAACCATAGCCTTGACTAGACGGATCTTTGTTGGCAAAGTAATATCTCTGCTTTTGAATATGCTATCTAGGTTGGTCATAACTTTCCTTCCAAGGAGTAAGTGTCTTTTAATTTCATGGCTGCAGTCACCATCTACAGTGATTTTGGAGCCCCCAAAAATAAAGTCTTGACACTGTTTCCACTGTTTCCCCATCTATTTCCCATGAAGTGATGGGACCGGATGCCATGATCTTCATTTTCTGAATGTTGAGCTTTAAGCCAACTTTTCCACTCTCCTCTTTCACTTTCATCAAGAGGCTTTTGAGTTCCTCTTCACTTTCTGCCATAAGGGTGGTGTCATCTGCATATCTGAGGTTACTGATATTTCTCCTGGCAATCTTGATTCCAGCTTGTGCTTCTTCCAGCCCAGCGTTTCTCATGATGTACTCTGCATATAAGTTAAATAAGCAGGGTGACAATATACAGCCTTGATGTACTCCTTTTCCTATTTGGAACCAGTCTGTTGTTCCATGTCCAGTTCTAACTGTTGCTTCCTGACCTGCATACAGATTTCTCAAGAGGCACGTCAGGTGGTCTGGTATTCCCATCTCTTTCAGAATTTTCCACAGTTTATTGTGACCCACACAGTCAAAGGCTTTGGCGTAGTCAATAAAGCAGGAATAGATGTTTTTCTGGAACTCTCTTGCTTTTTCCATGATCCAGCAGATGTTGGCAATTTGATCTCCGGTTCCTCTGCCTTTTCTAAAACCAGCTTGAACATCTGGAAGTTCGTGGTTCATGTATTGCTGAAGCCTGGCTTGTAGAATTTTGAGCATTACTTTACTAGAGTGTGAGATGAGT
>NW_011494952.1:2171956-2185627 GCF_000754665.1 Bison bison bison | reverse complement strand
TTTCCATGATCCAGCAGATGTTGGCAATTTGATCTCCGGTTCCTCTGCCTTTTCTAAAACCAGCTTGAACATCTGGAAGTTCGTGGTTCATGTATTGCTGAAGCCTGGCTTGTAGAATTTTGAGCATTACTTTACTAGAGTGTGAGATGAGTGCAGTTGTGCGGTAGTTTGAGCATTCTTTGGCATTGCCTTTCTTTGGGATTGGAATGAAAACTGATCTTTTCCAGTCCTGTGGCCACTGCTGAGTTTTCCAAATTTGCTGGCATATTGAGTGCAGCACTTTCACAGCATCATCTTTCAGGATTTGAAATAGCTCAACTGGAATTCCATCACCTCCACTAGCTTTGTTCGTAGTGATGCTTTCTAAGGCCCACTTGACTTCACATTCCAGGATGTCTGGCTTTAGGTGAGTGATCACAGCATCTTGATTATCTTGGTTGTGAAGATCTATTTGTACAATTCTTCTGTGTATTCTTGCCACTTCTTAATATCTTCTGCTTCTGTTAGGTCCATACCATTTCTGTCCTTTTTCAAGCCCATCTATGCATGAAATGTTCCCTTGGTATCTCTGATTTTCTTGAAGAGATCTCTAGTCTTTCCCATTCTGTTGTTTTCCTCTATTTCTTTGCATTGATCACTGAGGAAGGCTTTCTTATCTCTCCTTGCTATTCTTTGGAACTCTGCATTCAGATGCTTATGTATTTCCTTTTCTCCTTTGCTTTTTGCTTCTCTTCTTTTCACAGCTATTTGTAAGGCCTCCCCAGACAGCCATTTTGCTCTTTTGCATTTCTTTTCCATGGGGATGGTCTTGATCCCTGTCTCCTATACAGTGTAACGAACCTCTGTCCATAGTTCATCAGGCACTCTATCAGATCTAGTCCCTTAAATGTATTTCTCACTTCCACTGTATAATCATAAGGGATTTGATTTAGGTCATACCTGAATGTTCTAGTGGTTTTCCCTACTTTTTTCAATTTCAGTCTGAATTTGGCAATAAGGAGTTCATGGTCTGAGCCACAGTCAGCTTCTGGTCTTGTTTTTGCTGACTGTATAAAGCTTCTCCATCTTTGGCTGCATAGAATATAATCAATTTGATTTTGGTATTGACCATCTGGTGATGTCCATGTGTAGAGTCTTCTCTTGTGTTGTTGGAAGAGGGTGTTCGCTATGACCAGTGCATTCTCTTGGCAAAACTCTGTTAGCTTTTGCCCTGCTTCATTCCGTATTCCAAGGCCAAATTTGCCTGTTACTCCAGGTGTTTCTTGACTTCCTACTTTTGCATTCCAGTCCCCTATAATGAAAAGGACATCTTTTTTTGGGTGTTAGTTCTAAAAGGTCTTGTAGGGCTTCATAGAACTGTTCAACTTCAGCTTCTTCAGCGTTACTGGTTGGGGCATAGACTTGGATTACCGTGATATTGAATTGTTTGCCTTGGAAACGAACAGAAATCATTCTGTCATTTTTGAGATTGCATACAAGTAGTGCATTGGGACTCTTTTGTTGACCATGATGGCTACTCCATTTCTTCTAAGAGATTCCTGCCCATAGTAATAGATATAATGGTCATCTGAATTAAATTCACCCATTCCAGTCCATTTTAGTTTGCTGATTCCTAGAATGTCGACATTCACTCTTGCCATCTCCTGTTTGACCACTTTCAGTTTGCCTTGATTCATGGACTTAACGTTCCAGGTTCCTAAGCAATATTGCTTTTTAAAGCATCGGACCTTGCTTCTATCACCAGTTACATCCACAACTTGGTATTGTTTTTGCTTTGGCTCCATCCCTTCATTCTTTCTGGAGTTATTTCTCCACTGATCTCCAGTAGCATATTGGTCACTTACCGACCTGGGGAGTTCCTTTTTCAGTATCCTATCATTTTGCCTTTTCATACTGTTCATGGGGTTCTCAAGGCAAGAATACTAAAGTGGTTTGCCATTCCCTTCTCCAGTGGATCACATTCTGTCAGACCTCTCCCCCATGACCTGCCCGCCTTGGGTGGTCCCACATGGCATGGCTTAGTTTCACTGAGTTAGACAAGGCTATGGTCCGTGTGATCAGATTGACTAGTTTTCTGTGAGTATGGTTTCAGTGTGTCTGCCCTCTGATGCCCTCTTGCAACACCTACCGTCTTACTTGGATTTCTCTTACCTTGGATGTGGGGTATCTCTTCACGGCTTCTCCAACAAAGTGCAGCCGCTGCTTCTTACCTTGGACAAGGGGTATCTCTCACGGCTGCCCCTCCTGACCTTGAATGTGGAGTAGCTCCTCTCCCTCCCCTGCGCCCGCGCAGCCACCGCTCCTTGGACGTGGGGTAGCTCCTCTCAGCCGCCGCCCCTGACCTCGGGCGTAGGGTAGCTCCTCTTAGTGTTGAATAATAGTCCCTTTCCTGAGCTTAGCACCGTTTATGTATCAATTACCCTACTGAAGACAATTTGGTTGCTTCCAAGTTTAGCACTTATGAACAAAATCCTATAAACATCTCTGTGCAGGTTTTTGTGTGGACATAAGTCTTCAGCTTTTTGGAGGTAAATACCAAGGAGTGAAATTGCTGGATTATATGGTAAGAGTATATCTAGTTTTGTAAGAAACTGCCAAACTACCTGACAAACTGTCTATACCATTTTGTATTCTCACTAGCAATGAAGGGGAATTCCTATTGCTTCACACCCTCATCAGCTTTGGTGTTGTCAGTGTTATGACTTTTGGCCATTTTAAATAGGTATATAGTGGTTCGGAGAAGGCAATGGCACCCCACTCCAGTACTCTTGCTTGGAAAATCCCATGGACGGAGGAGCCTATTAGGCTGCAATCCATGGGGTTGCTAAGAGTTGGACATGACTGAGCGACTTCACTTTCACTTTTCACTTTCATGCATTGGAGAAGGAAATGGCAACCCACTCCAGTGTTCTTGCCTGGAGAATCCCAGGGACGGGGGAGCCTGGTGGGCTGCCGTCTATGGGGTCGCACAGAGTCGGACACGACTGAAGTGACTTAGCATAGCATAGCATAGCATATAGTGGTTTCTTATAGTTGTTCTAATTTGCATTTCCCTGATGATATATAATATGGAGCATCTTTACATATGCTTATTTGTCATCTGTGTATCTTCTTTGGTGAGGCGTTTGTTAAGGTCTTTGGTCCATTTGTAAAAATTATTATTATTGTCTTTAAAAAACCTTTGTGTATTTTGGATAATAGTCCTTTATCAGATTTGTCTTTTGCAAATATTTTCTCCCAGTCTGTGGCTTGTCTTCTTATTTTCTTGACTGTGTCTTTCACAAAGCAGAAGTTTTAATTTCAATTTTAATGAAGTTCAGCTTATCAATTACTTATTTCATAGACCATGCCTTTGGTATTGTATCTAAAATGTCATTGACATACCCAAGTCTTTCTGGGCTTTCTCCTATGTTATCTTCTAGGAGTTTTATAGTTCTGCATTTTACATGTAGGTCTGTGATCCATTTTGAGTTAATTTTTATGAAGCATGTAAAATCTTTATCTAGATTTTTTCTTTTTGGTATGTGGATATTCAGCACCATTTGTTGAAAAGACTATTTTTGCTCCTTTGTCAAAGATGAGTTGACTATATTTATGTGTGTCTATTTCTGAGTCTATTCAGTTCCAGTTTTTTCCTCCTATAAATTCCTATGCTGTATTCTGTCACCAGCCCAGAAGAAAGGGTTAGCTTTGTTTATGATACTGAGTATGTTGTCCAACTCACACGTCACTGTTTTCAACATAGTATACTATATATATTGTAAAGGATCATCACTTAGGACTTATCAAATTTCCACCAGAATTCAAGGTCCTTGATGAAATATACAAGTAGCATGGTTGTTCTCCTTAAGACACCAAAGTTCTAACAGGAAGAAAAATATCCTCAAGAGCATCTTGTGTCTACTTTTTCTCCCCAAATTATCTAGATTGTATGAGGCAGATAAGGATTTTTCAGGAATACTTAAAGAGAGGGACAGATTCTGTTTCTTTTTCTTTCTCTGCCTATTTCTTTCTGTATTTTGTCTCCATCTGTTTGAATCTTTGTCTTGCATTTACAGTAATATTCCTCTTGTGAAACATTTGCATATGTGGATTTATTTCCAAAAACTTGTCCTAAAACTGTAAGGCTTTCAGTTCACATTTTATATAAGCCTCAGTCAGCATTCATATAAATTTGTAATTACTCTCAATGGAGACAATTTTAAAAAGACATACCTGGGAGTTGGGAGAATAAGGAGGAAGAAAACCAGGTAGCAAAGCAGGAGTAGGAGTTTTTGCTGTACATCCCTGGGTAAGAGCCAGGAAGCTGAGCCAAGGTGCACTTGAGCCAGAGGGCAACTCTCCTGCTTATGAGCAGGAGGAGGGAGCTGGCAAGGTGAGAGAAACAGTTGGAGCTAGGGCTTGGGGTACTGAGACCTTCTGATATATTTCCAGTCTGGAAGGATCATGATGGCAATAAGGCTGTAAAACCCAGAGCAGGAATAGGAAATCTGAGAAATGCCAATTTAGTTACAGGATAAGATAAATAATTTATAAACAGTTTACTCAGAAAGTTTTCATCTAAAGGTTCAGACTGTTAGTGGCCTACTCAATACTAGTCTCCCTTATATCCTTAATAAACAGAACCTTCTCTTTGATCAGAGTGGCAGTACATCAATGGAAAACTGCATTACCAAGCATCCTCTGCAGTTAGGGGTGGACATGTGACTAATTCTGGCCAATGGGTATAGGGGAAGTTACTGAGTGGGGGCTTCATGGAAAGTACCTTCAAAAGGGGGCTAATGCAGTCTGCAAGCTTCTTTTGCCCTTCCCCTTCCTGTCTGAAATAGAGTTGTATGGAATTCCCTAGTGATCCAGTGGTTAGGACTCTGCTCTTGCAATGCCAGGGCCTGAGTTCAGTCACTGACTGGGGAACTAAGATCCTGGCAGTGTGGCCAAAAATAAAAGTGGTAAATGTGGTGAATCTTGGGCTTAGAATACATGTGCTAAGGATAGTAGAGAGAAAAATTGGAAGCTGAAATACTAATGGCATCCTGGTGCCACCACATCAGCTAGGGAATTAGGAAATGCCTTTTTCTTTCCTTTTATTTTTTTTTTTTAACATCTGAGAACAGCCGTGTCAAAGATGAATGTAATTTCTAATGGAGAGAGATCCTCCATCTCTTAAGCCATCTTTAGACATGGGAAGGAGAAAGTTTCCAGTCTGAGTCATAAAATCATAAAGGCATTTAAGCTTGAATATAGGACCAGTTAATCTTTTTCTTTCAGGTTAGAACTCTCTGTTTTTCTTTGAGATTATTTTAAAAAAATACCCAAGTACTAGTTAAAACAAGACATTAAAACTAAAGTGTACAAAATGAAAAGTGAGAGTATCTTCTAATTTCACCCTCCAGAGTGTTAACTGTTAACTGGGTTCTGTATTTTTCAAAACATCTTCTCTCCCTCTTTGTATACAAAACATAAACTAATTTAAAAAGTATTCTTGACAAGCATATTTTGTACAAGGAAAATAAATTTGTAAACCTCTTGAGAGGAGAACATGATACTGAAAAATGATTGTGACATTCAATAAATGCAATTAACTACCAGTCCATTCTGAAGGAGATCAGCCCTGGGTGTCTTTGGAAGGACTGATGCTAAAGCTGAAATTCCAATACTTTGGCCACCTCATGCAAAGAGTTGACTCATTGGAAAAGACTCTGATGCTGGGAGGGATTGGGGGCAGGAGGAGAAGGGGACGACAGAGGATGAGATGGCTGGATGGCATCCCCGACTCGATGGACATTGAGTTTATGTGAACTCCGGGAGTTGGTGATGGACAGGGAGGCCTGGCATGCTGCGATTCATGGGGTCGCAAAGAGTCGGACAGGACTGGGCAACTGAACTGAACTGAACTGAACTGATATGGGGAGTATTATACCATGTTAAGATATGTAGAAGGTCACTGATAGTCTCATTTTGCTGAATGATGATTTCAAACCCAAGTTCCTCAGTGTCAGCACATAGCGTGATTTTTTTTTGCCCAAGGTAGTTTCCTTGTACCTTGGTGGGAGGTTACTGTTCCCAGAAGAAGGGCAAGATTCTGAATAGGCAATAATTTGGATTCTCTATTTTCTTTTGCTCTGTGAAATAAGACTGCATTTTGTTTGACTTGTACCCCTCAAAGCTAGCATTGTTATTGTTTAATTGCTAAGTCATGTCTGACTCTTTACAACTCCATAGTTTATAGTCTGCCAGGCTCCTCTGTCCATAGGATTCTCCAGGTAAGAATACTAGAGTGGGTTGCCATTTCCTTCTTTAGGGATCTTCCCAGCCCAGGGATCAAACCAGAGTCTCCTGTGTTGGCAGGTGGATTCTTGACCACTGAGCCACCTTGGAATTCCCAAACCTAGCATAGGACCTCAGAGAAGGCAATGGCACCCCACTCCAGTACTCTTGCCTGGAAAATCCCATGGATGGAGGAGCCTGTTGGGCTGTAGTCCATGGGGTCACTAAGAGTCGGACACGACTGATCGACTTCACTTTCACTTTTCACTTTCATGCATTGGAGAAGGAAATGGCAACCCACTCCAGTGTTCTTGCCTGGAGAATCCCAGGGACGGGGGAGCCTGGTGGGCTGCCGTCTATGGGGTCACACAGAGTTGGACACGACTGAAGCGACTTAGCAGCAGCAGCAGCATAGGACCTAGTATAAGATATGTCTACTGTGTGTTTCTGTCAGTAAGAATTCTATTCAGAAAATGAGGAGAACCAGACAGAGGTAGAGAAGCCCAGGAAAGAGTTCTGATTATTGTTCTGAGACAGGAGTGGCAGTGAGAAAATAAAATTGGGACAGTGAGAAGATAAAATTCATATAGGAGTAATTCCTTCTGAAGTCCCCCCCCCCCCCCCCTTTTTTTTTTTTTTTTTCTTGTGGCCAACTATATAAATATATATGGGCTTCCCTTGTAGCTCAGTTGGTAAAGAAGCTTTCTGCAATGCAGGAGACCCAGGTTCGATTCCTGGGTTGAGAAGATTCCCTCAAGAAGGAAATGGCAACTCACTCTAGTATTCTTGCCTGGAGAATCCCATGGACAGAGGAACCTGGCAGATTACAGTCCATGGGACTGCAAGAGTTGGGACATGACTTAGTGACTAATCCATCACCACCCTATGTATGTATATATGCATGAGAAACTATGCACATGCAGAGGACTCTCTGCAGATCAGAGACTCTTTACTTTCAGTTTCCAATTACATCAGCTCATCTGGTAGTTGATTATTGGTCTATTTTTGTGTTCTATGTTACAACTATACTTCTACTCTCTATCCCCTGCCTTCAAGGCACATTCTTAATTCTTTTTTTTTTTTTTTCCAAGAGAATTTTATTTTATTTTTTTAAATATATTTTATTTTATTTTTTAACTTTACAATATTGTATTGGTTTTGCCATATATCAACATGAATCCTCCACAGGTATACATGTGTTCCCCATTCTGAACCCTCCTCCCTCCTCCCTCCCCGTACCATCCCTCTGGGTCGTCCCAGTGCACAGCCCTAAGCATCCAGTATCGTGCATTGAACCTGGACTGGCGACCATTCTTAATTCTTACCTGGCTTTTTACTCAGCAAATTATTCAGTAAACACACAACAGTAAGTTACCACCCGTGTTTCTACAGAATATTTTGATTTTTAAAAACATCCCATGTAGTTAATACTAAGTTTTTAGAGCAGACCATATAGGTGTAATTCCATCTTGCAAGAGCAAGAAGGTTAATTTCAAGTTGGATAGACTTTTTTAGTTTTTCATTAATGAGTTCAATCCCTTTTTTATATCAGTGAACTTTTCATATTTCTTGGTTTCTGTGGGTTCATGCTGAGTTAAAAGAAATTTCATACCACCATTCATTCAACAGTTTTACTTTTCCATTTTTACTTAATGTAGCAGAAAAACACAGACTCTTTCAATCTTGGAAACCTGAGACATCAAAGGACATTTGATGTTCATGGTTTGAATTTCATGATTTTAGAAGAAATTGTTCCCTAATGAAAATGGTTCAGAATGAGCTGCTTAAAAATGTAGCAGTGGAACCACTCTGCATGTATTCAAGAAGCTGCTACAGTCCATTTGCAGATTTATATTCATCATTTTAATTTAATATTTAAGAGAGTTTAGGGGTATCATCATCTCTCAATGTTTATCTTCGCTAAAAAGAAATCTGAGGACTTCCTGGTTGGGTTGACGAAGTATATAATGAAAGCAGTTCTTTTCAGCAAATGGCTCTCAGAGGCCATTTGAGAAGACAAAAAACAAAAGCTATAGGAGGTATCAGTATCAGTTCAGTTGCTCAGTCGTGTCCGACTCTTTGCAACCCCATGGACTGCAGCAAGCCAGGCTTCCTGGTCCTTCACTATCTCCTGGAGTTTGCGCAAATCCATGTCCATTGAGTCAATGATGCCATCTATACATTACATTCTCTGTCGCCCCCTTCTCCTCCTGCTCTCAGTCTTTCCTAGCATCAGGGTCTTTTCTAATGAGTCAGCTCTTTGCACCAGGTGACCAGAGTATTGGAGCTTCAGCATCAGTCCTTCCAATGAATATTCAGGGTTGATTTCCTTTTTTTTTTTGTCCTGGATTATCTATTTTCAACTTGGAATCAGTTGTATGATGTCTTTTTTTTTTTTTAGGGCAGAAAGCTGGATTTCCCTGAATCCCCTTCTCTCTTCTAACACTGAAGCTGGGTTAGAGTTCACCAGTGAGGACAGATCAGAAAGAAGAGGTGGGGCCATTATTTACTCTCTAAGGAGGTGCTTAGGGGGAAATAAAGACATGACATTTGAAGCAGCCTTTTGGGGAGCCTCTTGTAAGACGTTCAAGTCTGTGCTATGCTGCTGCTGCTAATCACTTCAGTCGTGTCCGACTCTGTGTGACCCCATAGACAGCAACCCACCAGGCTCCCCCATCCCTGGGATTCTGCAGGCAAGAACACTGAAGTGGGTTGCCTTCTCCAATGCATGAATACATGAAAGTGAAAAGTGAAAGTGAAGTCACTCAGTCATGTCCGACTCTTAGCAACCCCATGCATGGACTGCAGCCTACCAGGCTCCTCCACCCATGGGATTTTCCAGGCAAGAGTACTGGAGTGGGTTGCCATTGCCTTCTCTGAGTCTGTGCTATAAGCATGGCTTTTTAGCAGTGAATTTCCTAAGTTGCACTTCCTCAGCTCTTTCACCTCTGACTCCTTGTGTTAAACCCTCCATGCTTGGAGTATGTAGAGTGGCTACTGTTTTCTAGCCTTGATCTTGATTGACATGCTTTTCATGCTGGTTTCCTCAACTTTATTGGAGTATCAGATTTCCTCAATTCCCTAACATTTGGCCACAGAGGTTGTTGGAATTCTCCAGGATGATGGCAGAACTTAGAAGAAGTTCAAGAGCTAATACATAAAGTTGCATGAATAAGAAATTGGGAAATGGCAACTTGAGGAAAACCAGAAGGTGGTGTGGGGCTACAGAAAAGGGTTAGGACGTTCTGAGCAAAGAAACCTGAGATCTGGTCACAGGACAAGTCTTGTATCTTGTGTCTTAGATGGTAAAGAATCTGCCTGCAATGTAGGAGACCTGGGCTCAATCCCTGGGTCAGAAAGATCCCCTGGAGAAGAGAATAGCTACCCACTCCAGTATTCTTGCCTGCAGAATACCACAGACAGAGAAGCTTGATAGGCTACAGTTCCAGGGGTTACAAAGAGTTGGATACGACTGAATGACTAACATTTCACTTCACTAGATAGTAAGAGACCAGCCTGAGAAATTTACCTCCCAAGGTAAATATTTACATTTCAGAAGAGGAATGAAACCTAGTATCATGGAGATATTCCAGAGATTGTTAATTCATAGATGCTTAACTTCTTCCTGGATCTTCTCAGGTGGCATTAGTGGTAAAGAACCTGCCTGCTGATGTAGGAGATGCAAGAGATGTGGGTTTGATCCCTGGGTCAGGAAGATTCCCTGGAGAAGGGAATGGCAACCCACTCCAATATTCTTGCCTGGAGAATTCCATGGACAGAGGAGCCTGTTGGGCTGTAGTCCATAGGGTCACAAAGAGTTGGACATGACTGCAGTGACTTAGCACACATGCATGACTTCTTCCTGTAGACATTTATTTATCTTTCAAAGGACCAGAACTCAGGACTCATTCTCTTCTGTCACTCAGTCTATATTAGGGAGAAACATTTTTTCTCTCTCATGAGGGGAAGGGGACAGCTGCTCTTATCCTAGGTAAACTCGCAGATTCATGTTTTGGGTTCCTTGCCTATCATATTGATCCTAGTACAGGTATGCTGATATCTGGTTCTCAATACATAGCCCCAATGAGAAGAATTGAGACAGAGGAGAACTGATGTGGTTATTGCTATAAGTAATATAATAACTCTGCTCCAGAAAACTCGTGTATACTTTCAGGATAATGTGAACAAATATAGATACCAAAAACTTACCAGGTGCTAGAATCAGATGGTTTGAGCTTCAAGGGCGGCAGTGGAGGTTTTGAAATACAAATAAGAACAACTTGGAGAAAGCCACAAGGAGGTTGCCAAGCCTGATCTCAGGGATTGGGGAGGATAATGGCAATGAGCAGTTTCCTCTTGAGGGCTATGGGAGAATTTTGTACAATCAGTTCAGCTCCAATGGAAGAAGTCTTACTGAATGAGAGGCTTCAGATTTCAAATGGATTTTTTCCTCATCTTTACTGGGAAGGAGCATACATAGTGGTAACAATTATGCCATTTGGATTAGAAATGCAACTCTACCCATTATTCATTTAGACAATGTTTATTGAGCGTGTATTATGTACAAGGCTATTCTGCTATGTGCTGAGTAGAGGGATGATCTCTGCCCTCGTGGAGCTTACAGTCTACTGCAAAAACCAGATGATGGAAGCAAACAAAGGAGTAATAAATGTGATGAAGAAAAATAATAATGTGAGAGAAAATAGAGATGACCAACTTTAGATTGAGTGGCCAGGAAAGGCTACTCTGAGAATGCAGCAGTTAAGCTAAGGTCTGAAGGAGGGGAAGGAGCTGGCTACATGAGAAGAGGGGTGTGAGCTTCCCAGGTGGAATAACTTGATTTGCTAGCTGGATGTGAAATGCAACCCCTCAGAGGTAGTCTGAGTGAGGTATTTAACAGTTGAGGGCATTTCTACACTGGTTTGTGGTTGGCTCTGTTTCTTCAATCTGTATAAAGGAGATAGTAACACCTACCACCCAGGCAGGAAGCTCTGCTGTCCAAGAGAGACTGATCTAGAAATGGCCTCCTTCCCCCAACTTTGTGGTTCAGGTAAACTCTGTTTCTTTTCTGAAGGTGAGTGACCATCATATCTCAGGAGGAAGTATCTACTGTTTGTTGTTCAGTCACCAGTTGTGTCCAACTCTTTGTGACCCCACGGAGTGTAGCTTGCTAGGCTCCTCTGCCCATGGGATATATACATTAGGGAAGTTTATCTGGAGGTAAGGGGGAGTGACTACAGGTGAGTTCTACTGCTATCCAAGGTCTTGATTTCTGATAATGCCTTCCTCCTTTAGAAGAAAAATTGAAGTAAGGAAATTTCAGCCTTAGTACAAATGCAAGCGGGAAAGAATTTTTGAAGGCTCTTCTCTGGGTCCTCCATGGTGCATATAACAGTCCGTTTGACTTATGCCTGAGGCTGCTTTGACCTGGGTTTCTGGGGCCATCTCCTGTGACATGTCTGACTTGTAGGCAAGCAGGCAGTTGTAGTCTGGGGAGGCTTGGAATGGGAGAGGGGTAATTAGGGATGATAGCAGAGAGGTGGAGTTATGTGATCTTCATCTTGGTATTTATTTCTAGAACTCTTTGACTCAAGGGTTGCTATGAATGCATTTATTTTCCTCACAATAAAGCAGATGTGGAGTGGGATTGGGGACTAAAGCAATTGATTTTAGGAGTCTAGGCAAGGCTGGAATCAGAGGGAATTGCTGCTGTGATGTATACATTGATAAATCAGGAAGCAACTTGGCATTTGTAATGACTTCTTAACTATAATGCTGTAGACCATACCTTATTGGTGTCACAAGTCCCTGGGAAGTGTATTTGTTTCCTGTTTTGATCAGATAAGTAGTGTCTCTAATGATCATGATACAATCCATAAATCTAACTTTGAAAAGATTAGACACTGGCTTTTATAATTTTATTGCTGCTGATTATTTTAATGGAGAAGGAACTCTCAATAGGGTAAATGGGAAGCAATAATAACTCCCCTGGCCAGAATCATTCATTTACTGAATGTGTATGAAAAGAAAGTACAAAAAGTTCTCCTAGATGCACTTCACATTCTCTTTGTTAGTTTTCTCCATGCTTCTTCCCCTTATTGTCTCTGAGTTCTTGGAAATTCAAATGCATCGCTTCTAAAATTGTGATTTGCTTCTCAGAATTGAAGGCTTTAAAATTTTCCACTTGATCAGAATCTAGAAAAATGGTACAGATGAACCTAGTTTCAGGGCAGGAAGTGAGATGCAGTCCTAGAGAACAGACGTGTGGGCTCAGTGGTGGAAGAGGGGTGGGATGAACTGGGAGATTAGGACTGACGTATATACAGGACCATGTGTAAAATAGATAGCTAGTGGGAACCTGCCATATAGCACAGGGAGCTTAGCTTGGTGCTCTGTGATGACCTAGAGGAGGGAGATGAGGCAGGGGGTAGGTGGGATGAGGCAAGGAGTGGGTGGGAACAAGGACCAAGAGAGAGGGGATATATGTACACACATACCTGCTTCACTTCACTGTACAGCAGAAACCAACACAACATTGTAAAGCTATTATGCTCCAATATGAAGAAATTTCTACTTCTTTAGAAAAGGCAATGCCAAAGAATGTTCAAACTATCACACAATTGCACTCATATCACATGCTAGCAAATTAATGCTGAAAATTCTCCAAGCCAAGCTTTAACAGTATGTAACCCGAGAACTTCCAGATGTTCAAGCTGGATTTGGAAAAGGCAGAGGAACCAGAGATCAAATTGCCAACATCTGTTGGATCATAGAAAAAGCAAGAGAGTTCCAGAAAAACATCTACTTCTGCTTTATTGAATATGCCAAAGCCTTTGACTGTGTGGATCAAAACAAACTATGGAAAATTAAGAGATGGGAATATCAGACCACCTTACCTGCCTCCTGAGAAATCTGTATGCTGGTCAAGAAGCAACAGTTAGAACTCGATATGGAACAATGGACTGGTTCCAAATTGGGAAAGGTATATGTCAAGGCTGTATATTGTCACCCTGCTTTTTAACTTATATGCAGAGTAAATCATGTGAAATGCCAGACTGGATGAAGCACAAGCTAGAATCAAGATTCCTGGGAGAAATATCGATAACCTCAGATACGCAGATGACACCACCCTTATGGCAGAAATAGAAGAACTAAAGAGCCTCTTGATGAAAGTGAAAGAGGAGAGTGAAAAAGCTGGCTTAAAACTCAACATTCAGAAAACTAAGATCATGGCATCCGGCCCCATCACTTCATGACAAATAGATGGGGAAACAATGGAAACAGTGGCAGACTTTATTTTCTTGGGCCCCCAAATCACTGCAGATGGTGACTGCAGCCATGAAATTAAAAGATGCTTGCTTCTTGGAAGAAAAGCTATGACAAACCTAGACAGTGTATTGAAAA
>NW_011494952.1:2136913-2171856 GCF_000754665.1 Bison bison bison | reverse complement strand
TTTTCTTGGGCCCCCAAATCACTGCAGATGGTGACTGCAGCCATGAAATTAAAAGATGCTTGCTTCTTGGAAGAAAAGCTATGACAAACCTAGACAGTGTATTGAAAAACAGAGGCATTACTTTGCTGACAAAGGTCCATCTAGTCAAAGCCATGGTTTTTCCAGTAGTCATGTATGGATGTGAGAGTTGGACTATAAAGAAAGCTGAGTGCCAAAGAATTGATGCTTTTGAACTGTGGTGCTGGAGAAGACTCTTGAGAGTCCCTTGGACTGCAAGGAGATCCAACCAGTCAATCCTAAAAGAAATCAGTCCTGAATATTCATCGGAAGGACTGATGCTGAAGCTGAAACTTTAATACTCTGGCCACCTGAAGGGAAGAACTGACTCAATGGAAAGGACCTGGATTCTGGATAAGTTTGAAAACGGGAGGAGAAGGAGACAACAGAGGATGAGATGGTTGAATGGCATCACTGACTCAATGGATATGAGTTTGAACAAACTCCAGGAGTTGGTGATGGACAGGGAAGCCTGGTGTACCACAGTCCTTGGGGCCGCAAAGAGTTGGACATGACTGAGCGACTGAACTGAAATGAACTCAGAAAAGGAAGTGGACCTGTCCTCCTTCTATTTGTTCTATTTTTGTATCTGCCATTGTTGATAGAAGTCAGAGAAGACCAGATTGGAAGTCACATTGTGTGATTTAGAGCCTTCCAGTAGTCATAACTCAGTTTTAATATTTTAAGCATCTTGGTGAATACTTACTCCCATTTTCCCCCAAGACACAATGAATGGCTCCTTCCTCTGTGCCTCCATCAAGCTTAGTCCAGCATTCATTTAGTATATATTTACTAAGTTTTAATTGTATGTCATACTGAGAGAGTCATTGGGTGTGCCATGGTGAACAAGAAAGATGCAGTCTCTCTCTCTCTCTCTTTTTCCTCTTTCCTCTTGCCCCATGCCTCCCTGCTCTCTCTCCTTTCCCCTTGTCTCCCTTACCTTCCCCTCCCTGCCCTCCCTTCTTTTCCCCTGCCATTCCCCTCCTTCTCTTTCCCTTCCCTCCCCTCCCCTCCTCTCCTCTTTCCTCCCTCCCTCTTTCTCTTATCTGATAGGAGGACAAACAAAATAAACAATTATCCCTGTGTGATGTGGGGCTCCTCTACTGGCCAACTTGGCCTTGAGAACCCCCTGGCAGCATTGCTGAGACTTTCTTAGAGCTGCCTGCAGTCTAAAACTTCCCACCTAGTCACCCTCTTTCCTATCCTTTCATAGGTGTCAGTGTGTGTGTGCGCGTGCTGAGTCATATTCCACTTTTTGCAACCCCATGGATTGTAGCCTGATAGGCTCCTCTGTTCATGGGATTTCCCAGGCAAGAATACTAGAATGTGTTGCCATTTCCTTCTCTAGAGGATCTTCCTGACCCAGGGATCAAACCTGTGTCTCCTGCATTGGCAGGCAGATTCTTTACCACTGTGCCATCTGGGAAGCTAATAGGTGTCAGACCTGCATTGAAATCCGAAATCTCTCCCTGCCTACTCCTGCTCCTCCACTGTTATCCTTCACAGGCATTTTCCCCAATAAGTCTCTTGCACATCTATTCCCATCTTGGATCTGCTTCCCAGAGAGCCTGACCTAACAAGAGATTAATAGGTTTTATGCCGAAGAGTAGAAATGGAGATGGAGTGGGTTAAGAGGGCCAGATGATGAAGGGTTTTATCTGCTAGGTAAAGCCTTTTGGATGTTGCTCTCAGGAGTCAGTGGGAAGCGATAGACAGTTTTTAACTGATGAGTGACAGATTTTAGAAAAAAATTCTCTTTGTTTTAGAGTCTCAGATTATTTAATAGTCTGTGCAAATCCCAACATGATTTTATGTATTTCTAGGGGAGAGATTTCCTGGTTACATGGGAAATTGTGCAGTGGCTTCTGGAAGACCTTTGTTCTAAGCAGTTTTATAGCAAAACATCTCATTTAGACGTCTGGACCCTCTTTCTTCAGTTTACTGTCAGCTGCATTCACTGAGTAGAACTTGTATTGATCATTGGGACCTAGTTTGTTCCAGGATTCTCGGTTATTCTTTCTGTCCCAACTGACATCTGGATTGAGCAATGTCTTGCCAGGCACAAGGCATACAGTGCTGCTCCAGTACCTCCTGCTCCAATAAATATGATGAAGAGGGGGATCACGCTAGCATGCTTCTTGCCTTCATGAGTTGGCAGAGCATGGTTGTGACAGAGGCCTTGAGTCTAGAAGGAGAGAAAAATCAACCTGCAAGGCCCAGGACTAAGCAGTCTCTGCACCAAGAAAGAACAGACATCTCTAGAAAGATAATTCTTTTTAAAAAATTTTTATTTTTTTAAATTAATTTTTATTGGAGTATAGCTGCTTTATATTGTGTTAGTTTCTGCTGTACAGCAAAGTGAGTCAGTTATATATACACATATAATCCCCTCTTTTTTGGATTTCCTTCCCCTTTAGGTCACCACAGAGCACTGGGTAGAGTTTCCTGTCCTAGCAACATTATTCTTGTTGCAGGGTAGAATGAATTGGAAGGGAGCAAAGTAGGCAGCATGTGCTTATTGCAGTCACCTCGACAAGCAGTGATGATGGCCTTAATGGTAGTTCATTATACCAACTCTGTCTATCCTGGGAGATTCTGAACAACCTGAAGGCCAGAACTCAGTTTTACTGACCCTGCTTCCCTAGCACAGTGGTAGCTAGTCAACACATGTTTGCCAAGAATATGTAATTATTGTTGTCTCTGTAGAAATATATTTTATCATTTTTAATCTGTTTATGTATGTACATTAGCCTAAAATCAATTGCTTTTCTCATACTGAGCTGTCAGCCTAAGCTGTGAGGCATTTTAGTAAATTATCTGTGATCACTGTTCTTTGCAATTCTGATTAATTCTACCATAGGATCTACACTGTTTTGGTATCAGTTTTGAGAGGAAAAAAACGTTAGCTATAACTTGCCGTCTTAAAAGTAAATTTCCGTTTTTCTCTGTCAGTTATTCCCATAAGCAATTTATTTGTATATTCAGCCATTCAGTATGGTTTTAATGACAAATTAGATGCTAACATGGCAAGGGGAAGGATTTGATATGAAAATTTGTTAAAATGGCATTTATTACTTACATGAGCACAATGATAGATTCTTTTTTTTGTATATCATGTCATATCACCTATCATATTCTATCTATGTGCTTATCCCTTAAAAAACATGTGGGAGCTGTCTAGATGCAAAGGAAGCTGTGATTAATGTGATTACGGTATGTATGTTCCTATTACTATTTTCTTAATTGTTTTGGGTTTGTTTTTGTAGATCTTTTTTCTTCCCTTTCTCTTTTGTTCTTTTGTGGTTTGATGACCATCTTTAGTGTTGTGTTTGGGTTGCTTTATCTTTTTTTTTGTATCTGTTGTTGCTTTTTGGTTTGCATTGGCAGCTGTGATTAATAACATTTATATTCATTTAAAAGTCTAGAAAATCTTATTGTGGCTAGCTAATGAAAACTTTTCCCCATGATTAAGGATACTACGCTCATGATTTTCTTCCTTTATTTTGATGTTGATTGCTTTCTTTCAAAACTACACCCCTCTTCAGACCAAGAACCAGTTCTTGTTGTTCAGAAGTAAGTCTGGAATAGCTCTCATTGTCTAGTCTATATTTGTTGGTTTGATTTAAGTCCAGGACTCTGTTTCCATTACTTGTTTTATCTCCAGAGAGATTGGGTTGTCATTAGCACATACCAAGAATTTATTAGAATCTTTGCTTTTATCATATTTTGACTTCAGGCAGAAGGTAGGCTTATCATTTTTCTGTATTGCTTTCTGTGGCATTACAGGCTTTAATTTTATTTTTTTAGCTTGATGTTTAGGTGTGTAAGGAATAGCCCTATGCTCTTTTAAAAATTGTTTTGAAAATAATTTTTATTTATTTATTTTTGACTGTGCTGGGTCTTCATTGCTTTGCTTGGGCTTTCTCTGGTTGTGGTGTCTGGGCTTCTTATTGCTGTGGCTTCGGTTGTTGTGGGCTTCTCTAGGCACGTGGGCTTCAGTAGTTGTGGCACATAAGCTTACTTGCTCCACGGCATGTGAAATCTTCTCGGACCAAAAATCGAACCCGTGTCTCCTGTATTGGCAGGTGGATTCTTATCCATTGTGCCACCAGGGAAGTCTCCTATGCTCTTCTGTATCCCTGTGGTACCTTAAACAATGCTGAATAAAGCAGAAATTCTTATTTCTTTTTGTGTTTAATAGTGTTTCCGCTTAGGAATTATTACTATTTTCATAGAGTCATAAAGTGTTGGGGATGAAAGAGATCTTTGAGCTTATTTTAGTCAATTTCTCATCCATATATGATTAAACTGAGGCTCAGAGCAGTCAGTCTCATGGCTTGCAGGCAAAGTCATAGTTTTACTAGTGCAGTGTTTTCATCTGGTCAGGGCTAACTGCTGAAAAAAAAAAAAACCTTATAAATCTTAGTGGTTTATAAGAAACAATAAGGTTTATTGTTTAATTATATGATAGTCTATGTGGGTCCTTGGGAATGGGATTTGTGTGTTCCATGCAGTCATTTAGAGACTCAGTGTTTCTATCTTATAGGGTCTCAGAAACTGGCTCTTCTGCATCTCGGCTAACAAACAAGAAAAGAGAGAGACAGCATGAAAAAGGTTCACTTTCTCTCAAGTGCCTCAGACCCAAAGTGATAAATCATTTCCACTCATATGCCATTGGTGAGAATTAGTCATGTGATCCCATCTAGATGCTAAGGAGGCTGGGAAATGTAGTTTACCTGTGTATCCAAGAAGAGAAAACAGGTGTGGTGAACATCTAGCCAGTTTCAGCCATATTTAATCTTTCTATATGATAGCAATTTTCAAAGTGTCAACACAGCAGCAGCAGCACTTGAAGACTTGTTAGAAGTGCAGATTCTTAGGTCGCCCCCAGACCTACAGAATCAGAAACTCTGGATGATTCTTGAGTTTGATGCATGCTAAAGTTTGAGAACCACTAACACATTCTATTAGACATATTCCAGTGGTTCTTAACCCTCGGTTCAGTTCAGTCACTCAGTTGTGTCCGACTCTTTGCGACCCTGTGGACTGCAGCATGCCAGGCTTCCCCGTCTATCACCAACTCCTGGAGCTTGCTCAAACTCATGTCCATCGAGTTGGTGATGCCATCCAACTATCTTATGCTCTGTTATCCCCTTCTCCCATGGCTACATGTTAAAATCCCCTAAGGAAACCTAAAACAAACTAAAACAACATTTCCTGGACCCCACCTAGATTAATTAAATAAAAATTTGTAGAGGGAGACCCAGGCACTGGTATCTTAGGCTAAAGACTACCCAGTTATTTTGAAAGTGACTAGGGTCAGGAACCATTATCTTGGATGGTAAAAAAAAACTGTTTCTTTTATTGTGTAATTTAGCTTGCAGCTGACCACCTGTGTGACTTTGGATAGGTCAGTTAACTTCCCTGAACTTCTGTTTTTCCCACCAGTAAAATGGGGCATAACCCTAGAATCTACTGGACTATGAAGATGACAAAGAAATTGTATTTATAAAGTGTTTATGTAACATCAGGCACGTAGTGAGTGCTCATGCATAAAAGGAAACATCTTTTTCAAATCACATTTTGATTGCTCTGTTGAGAGAATGACAGAGAAACTAGAGCTGCTAAATCAGATGTTAGGAGAGTATTCATTACATCTTCCTATATTTTCAAGTTATTTTCCCTCTCTCTGTCTCATCTTCCCCCTACATTGAAAATTGGAGATTTGGATTTGTAACAATTCACCATTTGGGACTGTCAATATTGTTCTTTCCTTACAGTGGCTACATTCCCATTGCTCCCTACTAGATCTGTTTCAAGCATTGAATTTGGGCAGGACATTGATCTCATGTGCTAAGTGGAGACAAGGGAGTGGGGTCTCTCACCCTGATAGCTGCTTGGCGACTGACCATGTGGTGCCTGAATGGCATCTGGACACGAGGGAGACCTAGTCATTGTCTGTGTGACACCTCCATGGTGCCTGAAAAAAATGTAGATTCTTGCCTCTGTGTTTAATGTGCTGCTGGAAAGGAGAAAACAATTGCATGCCACGTGGTTGCACAGGTTTTCTTTTGCTGCTGTTTGCTGATAAGGTGAAATTTTAGCAGAGTCTGGATCACCGAAAAAAGTGCTCAGGAAGTTCATCCATCTACTGTGGCCTTCTGGCATGACAGCTTACTCCTGTAGAATTTTCAAGCAAAATAGCTCATTGACAGGGCAAAATAGCTAGCTCATTTGTCCTTATCTTAATGGAATTAAGATTAGATTCCATCTCTCCTGAGAATTAAATGGTTTTTCTGGTCTATGTCTGCAAGCTTAGCTAAAATATTAGATAAAGGGTTATATTCGTTAGTGAAACTCTTCAACTTGAAGTACCTGTGCTTAAAAAAAAATGCTTTAGGTGACAGTCGTGATGGATTAAAGCTGGAAACAAGACAGAAATTGGTACTACACTTGATAGAGAGTAGATGAATCATGCTAGGGTTAATATTCTGACAGCAGAACACTTGCATTTAAACTTCTGAATGGATACAAATGGTTCATTCTATTCAGACATCCTGGCAACACTGAATTTAGGATCCTGGTAGGATGCTGGTTTGTGAGAAGCATAATTTTCAAGGAAGTAATCACAAAGTTGGAGGGTGACACGTTTGAGTTTGAATTTCAGGTTCTCTTTGTGGTATTATATAAATCACTCAGTTTCTCTCTGGATCTTGTTTACTGCCTGTAAAATGTGATTCATGGCGTTTCTCTCATACATATCTTTTTTTTTTTTTAATTATTTATTTTTGGCTGTGCTGGGTCTTAATTGTTGCGCAGGCTTTTCTCTAGTTGTGGCAAGCAGGGCTCTTCTCTTGCTGTGGTGCACAGGTTTCTACTGTGGTGGTGGCTTCTCTTGCTTCGGAGTACAGGCTCTAGAGCGTGGGCTCAGTAGTTGTAGCTCTCAGGCTTAGTTGCTCTGCAGCGCGTGGGATCTGCCCAGGTCAGGGATGGAACTGAGTCTTCTGCATTGGCAGACAGATTCTTTACCACTGAGCCACCAGAGAAGCCCCACATATCTTCTTGTAGTTCTCACTGAAATATTTCAAGGATTCATATTTCAAGGATTGTGTGTTAGTCACTCCATTGTGTCTGACTCTGCAACCCCATGGGGTGTAGCCCACCAGGCTCCTTTGTCCATGGGATTCTCCAGGCAAGAATACTGGAGTGGGTTGCCATTTCCTTCTCCAGGGATCTTCCTGACCCAGGAATCGAACTCCGGTCTCCTGCATTGCAGCCAGACCCTTTACGTCTGAGCCACCAGGGAAGCCCTTTTTTTTTTTGCCAAATTATAGTCATTTAGAGGGCACATAATTTTCCCCCAGAAAATCCTTTATTCTCTGTGCCTGTTAGAACCAATTAGATGCTGGAAACAACTTGAAGCATGAGTTCAGGGTAAGCCATGAACCAAGTTCGGTCATGGGAATCAGACATTAGTGTTGTTCTTTTCTCTCTTTGATCATTTCTGTGAGCAAGGGGGAAATCTGACTTTTTGAGAAAGCAATTTTACTTGGTGGGTTCATAATTTTGGCTGACAAATGAATAGATAAATTGACAATGACATTCCAGCTAAAGAATACTGTGTACGTTTACCACCATAGGGAGTCAGAATTTTGTCAGTTAACATGATGTCTTTTTAGCTTTCCTAAAGTTTCCAGCTAAAAAGAAAAAGCAGCAAGATTCAATTTCTCTCAATGAAAAAAAGCCTTTTAAAAGCCAGGGAGGTTCACTGTTGGTACTGGCTGTATCTGTAGAGGATGCGATTGTGATGGACTGTTATCCAGGCTGTCTTCAGTGTAATGGGAAAATTCTTCTTCTCTCACCAGCAAATATCAAGTCTGCGTGGATGAGGTGAAGGTTGTGGAGCCAGATGATAAGGATGCAAAATGTTCAAGGCATCCTAGGGAGACAGTGTTAGCGCTACAGGAAAGAGGCTTTGCTTGGGAGTCAGGGAGACCTGGGAGGGAATCCTGGCTCGGCATCCAATGCATGTGCAGCTTCAGGCAGCTGACTTAAGCTGTTAAGTCTCATTGAGCTCAGCTGGGACTCCCCTCGAGGTCCACTGGTTAAGACTTCAAAGCAGGGGGCCTGGCTTTCATCCCTGGTCGGGGAACTAGATCCCACATGTTGCAACTAAAAGATCCTGCATGCGGCAATAAAGGTCTTACATGCTGCAACTAAGACTCGGTGCAGCTAAAAAAAAAAAGAGCTCACCTGTGAAATGGGAGCATCATCATATAACTTGTAGTTTAGGATTACATTAGGTGGCATGTTCCAAATATTTGGCAACATCAAGGCCTGGCATGTGGCATGAGCTCACCCTTCTCAGGCAGCCCTCCTAATGGACTTTCCTTTCTGGTTCTATTTGTTAATGACAATGAAAAATATCTGGTGTTCATTTCTCTGGGGAAGGATTTTGAATTGTTATTGACATTTTAGTATAGTTTCAAGTCACTGACCTCCCTCTACCTCTGTATGAAGCAAGGGTCTGAACTTGGGTTTAAGTACAGTACATGTTACAATCAGTCATTTCTAGGAAATGAGATGGTAGCCCCAGGCCTGATGCTGTGCTATGTAACACTCTCCGATCCTGGTTCACTGCCTACAGACCTGAGGCCTGAGATCACTATCGCTGGGGTCTACACATTGGATTGGCCAAAATGTTTGTTTGGATGCAAGATGTTACAGAAATACCTGAACAAAACTTTTGGGCAACCCAGTGTAAAATTCCCAAAGCAGTTTCATTAAAATCTTGTTTGGATAATGAGGAAACAGGTTTTGGGTACCACTGATTTTTGTAATATTGACAGTAATGAGGAATGGCTCCTGTAACTTTATGGTAATTTTCTGCTGCTGCTGCTGCTGCTGCTAAGTCGCTTCAGTTGTGTCCGACTCTGTGTGACCCCATAGACAGCAGCCCACCAGGCTCCCCCATCCCTGGGATTTTCCAGGCAAGAGTACTGGAGTGGTAATTTTCTAGTAATGAGTAATAACATTGTTGGTATTAGCATGCAGACATTGGCACTGTCGACACACGGCATTGTGTGCTTTGGACCAAATGACACTACGCAACTGCAGCAGTAGTGCTGTCTTTTGTTAAGCTTTGGTAGTGGTGGTTTTGGTGGCGACAAGGCATTAAATATAACCTCGAACTTATGCCACCCATCTCATTAAGAGGTGAAATTTACTTCTCTTTCCCTTGAATCTACATTGGTCTGCATTGGTCCTGTGACTTGCCTTGACCAATGTGTTACTGTTCAGTTGCTAAATTGTGTCTTACTCTTTGTGACCCCATGGACTGCAGCACAACAGGCTTTCTTGTCCTTCACTATCTCCTGGAGTTTGCTCAAACTCCTGTCCATTGAGTTGGTTATGCCATCCAACCGTCTTATCTTCTGTCACCCCTTTCTCCTCCTGCCCTGAATCTTTCCCATCATCAGGGTCTTTTCCAATGAGTTGGCATTTTGCATCAAGTGGCCAAAGTATTGGAGCTTCACCTTCCGCATCAGTCCTTCCAATGAATATTCAGGGTTGATTTCCTTTAGGATTGACTGATTTGATTTCCTTGCAGTCCAAGGGACTCTCAAGAGTCTTCTCCAGCACCACATTTCAAAAGCATCTATTCTTTAGTGGTCAGCCTTCTTTATGGTCCAACTCTCACATCCATACGTGACTACTGGAAAAACCATAGCTCTGAGTATATTGATTTTTGTTGGCAAAATAATGTCCCTGCTTTTTATTATGCTGTCTAGAGTTGTCATAACTTTTCTTCCAAGGAGCAAGTGTCTTTTAATATCATTGCTGCAGTCACCATCTGCAGTGATTTTGGAGCCCAAGAAAATAAACTGTTTGTCTGTTTCCCCCCTTTTCCCTATCTATTTGCCATGAAGTAATGGGACCAGATGCCATGATGTTAGATTTTGAATGTTGAGTTTTAAGCCAGCTTGTTCACTCTCCTCTTTCACATTTATCAAGAGGCTCTTTAGTTCCTCTTCACTTGCTAATGTGGCTTTGTAACTTCAGAGGGTGGGCTTCCAGATATCTTCAACATCTAATTGTGCTGCTTGGAATACTCCATCTGGGAATTCACTCCCCATGCTGTGAGAAAGCCCAAGCAGCCACATGACAAGAAGGGTGAGGCTCCTGGCTGACAACCAGCACCACTTCCCAGCCATGATGAAGTCATTTTGGATCAGGCCATCCCAGAGTCCCAAATGACACCAGTGAAGCAAAAAACAACTTGATCAACCCATGGATTCAATGGAAGTAATATATTCTTGATGTTTTAAGCCATGAAAATTTGGGTGGTTTGTTATACAGCAACAGATGAAGGCACAGTGGCTATTTGCATTGCAAGAGATAGTGCCCTAAAGCTGGAATAGAAAAGGAGGAAAATATCAAACCCCATGGAATAGTTAATAGAACTAGTTAAGAGAACACACTTGAGCTGCCTTCAGAGGATTCTCAGAATAATAAGAAAGAAACTGTTTTGGGGGAATGGAGATGAGTTCATTAATAAGTAGGAGATAGTACCAACCTGTTAATGATGTGATGAAGATTCAGTGGGATAATGTGTGTGAAATAATCAGTGCTCTTTTTTGCCTAAATGTACTCAGCAAGTAGTAGCCATTATTGTTACCCTCATCTTCTCTGAGGTTAGCCCGCTAATTTGATGTTCAACAGAAAACAGCCACATTAACTGTTATTGTTGCTTAGTCGCTAAGTTGTGTCTGACTCTTGAGACCCATGACTGTAGCCCTCTAGGTTCCTCTGTCCATGGGATTTCCCAGGCAATAATACTGGAGTGGATTGCCATTTCCTTCTTCAGGGGATCTTCCCAACCCAGAGATGAAACCCATGTCTTCTGCATTGGCAGGAGGATTCTTCATCACTGTGCCACCTGGAAAGCCCACATTAATTGTACATACGTCTTATTTCCACAGCTAGATGGACATTCTCTTAAGGGCAGAGTTAGTAGCTGATATTTCTTTGTGTTATATAGCTCTGAATAAATATTTGTTGATTGAGTAGCTTGAAATAGGGCAGATTATATCACCTATTTTTAGAATTCTATTTTCATTCACATTAGATCCATGTGTCAGTATATAATCTTAGCTAAATTTCTAAAGCTGAAAGATAGAAACTGATTGGATTTCAACTAACATGGGCATGCATTGAAAGCGTGACTGTGTCATGCACATATATTTCAGGTGGTAATATAAAGCCAGGTGCTCTGTTGCCAAGGAGATTTGTCTATTTGATTGCACTTAACTGAATCAGCTACACACCTGTTATGAACTCAGGTTGCCTATCTCTGGAGATTTGGGAAGCATCCTTCAGTCAGTGTCAGGTACCAAAACAGACCCATAGTTACAGGCAGAATAGCTACACCAGGGCTTGAGGAGCTAAAGGCTTTTAAGTCTCTATGAAGCTATGGTAGTATGTGATTGGCCCTTTTTAGCACTGTTCTTTACTGATTGGCTGTTACCACCTCTGCCATACAAATAGGAGGTCACTAAGGTTTCCTTATTTACTGAGAAGGTATAATCTAGAAAATACTGCCTGCCTTTGAGGGGGTACAGATTGATTTGAGGAGGCAAAACCTTTAGCTATTACAAAGTTCTGTGGCCTTCCAAAAGGCTGCAGTATATAAACAGGTACATAATATCATGGGGGAGGCAATTAGGAAAAAAGAATCTAAAAAGGGTCCTTATGGGAACAATAATAGTAATTAAAAAAACAAAAAACAAAAAACTAGAAACACTGTTCTGGATCCAAGAAAGTTGATGTGTCTTAGGACATGAACCAGAATGAGACAGATGTTAGGAAACATGTGATCAATGATGCAGCATGAGTTGTGAAAACAGAACCTGAGTTTGAACCAGCTTACTTTCTGGTGGGAATGACAAGCAACTTAAGCTCCTGGCACCTCAGTTTCTCCATGGTGACCCTTTGCCATTGATCCCTCTTTTGACCCCTGGCCCCAGGCAACCACTGATCTGTTTTCTCTCATTATAGTCTCCTAGAATTTTATATATATAGAATCGTAATGCATAGTCTTTTGTTTTGACTGCTTTTGCTCATGTTTTTGAAATTCATCTATATTATTGTCTATATTAGTATTTCATTCTTTTTTATTGCTAAGTTGTATTCCACTTATTAACTGATGGGCATTTGGGTTATTTACAGTTTGGTGCCAGACAGCATTATGAATAATGCTGCAATGAACATTTGGGTTCCGGTCTTTCTGTGGACATGTCTTTCCAAACAGCTTTACATAGTTTTTGATTTTTTGCTACCAGATGCCAGTGGATGTCAAATATGCTATTTGGTTAATGCATACATAAACTACATCTTAAAACACACAAAAGATGAAAGAAAAAATATAAATGGATGAATTTGATAAATTCTTTTTGAAATACTGCAGATTTTACAAGTATTTATTGCCAGAAATAGCACATTTCAAAAAATACTTGAAATGTAGAAAAGTATGTAAAATAGAAAAAGGGCATTTAAAAATGTCCAAAATCCTTTCTCCAGGGACTCTTCCTGACCCATGGATTTAATCTGGGTCTCCTGCATTGCAGGCAGCCTCTTTACCATCTGAGCTACCAGCGAAGCCCCAAAACACAAAAAGGGCATTCAAAAGTATCCAAAATAATCATACTAGTGGTAAAGCTATGCTACAAAACTAAGGTATAATTAATGTAAAAATACAAAATTAGGTTCAAAATATCTTTGGACAAATTGGTTATAAAAATCTTAATTTATAAACCCTAATTCAGAATTTTGGCAAAAAAAAAAAATTAGGAAGTTAATCATTAGGCAAGTAGGTTTCAAGTTAACACATTTTGGGCAAATTCACTTCAGGCAAATTTCACTGTTCATGGAAAGGGATTTGTTATTAATTGGATATAGATGGAAAAAGAAGAGGTCAAGTCTGGACTGATTTTCAGATTTCTATTGTGGGCTACCAGGCATTAGAGGTGTCATTCATGACAATGGAAATTAAGAAATGGAAGGAGGATTCACGGTGGGGATGGAAGGCAGATGGTGAACTGAGGTTTGTTTGTGTTGAGTTTGAGTTGCCTGGGAGAGGCAGCTGGTAGGCATTTGGATTTAAGGTGCTCAGGGAAGATCTGGTGTGGACATACATAGAAAGCCAGTAGCACACAGGTGTTCAGACATATGTGGACATATGGGGAAGCTTGCTGGGGCTGGAGGATCTCTGTAGAGGAGAATAAGGCTTTTTATCTGCTCTTGCCTTCTAGGAGCTTGTATAGACTCTTGAGTGCAGCAGATGCGTGAGCAGGGCCCTGTGGCTCAGATGCTCAGGCTTTGGCTCACAAGGAGGGGTGGGGTGATGCCCTGAATTCAACCTCTAACCAGGGGTTAATGTGTATTGGAGGCTATAAAGAAAAAACTGTAAAGACTGACTGTCTGAAAACCATACTGGGTCTTTGAGGCCCTTCCTACAGAGCGTGGCATAAAAGGAGGAGAGTATGGCAGAGGCCTTGGCCCCACATCCCCTCCCTCCTGCCTACCCCTACTTTCCGTTGTAGCTGTGGTGAACCCTCCTGGGGAACTCAGATGTACTTCGTCATTTTCTGACATCTGCTCTGGGGGGGGCCTTCTCCGATTCTGCCGGAGTCCTCTTGGCCTGCATGCAATTGCCTAGAAATGCAGGGGAGTCATTGTTTTCTCTCACTCAAGGGGCACTGGGAACAGCCATCCCTCCTTGAGGAGGACGGCTTTGGAGACATCCTCTATGATTGAACCAGACCCTGTTTCTCACATTGGTGACCTGAATAGCTTATCCTTGAACTATCTTTTCTTCCTTCCATCTCACCCTTGCATTCTTTCACTCTCGATTCCAGGAACACCTCCCAGATAAATCACCTGCACCCAAATCCTTGCCTCAGGCTCTGCTTCTGGGGGAACATCCCCCCTCCCCCGCACCCGCCCAAGATGACCTGCTATGCCTACTGTTCCGCAGAACATTGTCAGCTTGGTTGCCTCCCACCAGCCTTGACTGAGGGAAGAGACTGTGGTGCCCAGCAGAAACAGCAGGGTGCCTAATGGATGGAGTAACACCCAGCCAAGAGGGTAGAGGATCAGGAGGTGACAGTGGAAATTAAGATAGAAATTAAGATAGAAACTATGGGCTGGGTGTGTCTGTGAACATGTGAGTCACCCTGGGGAACTCCGAAAGTACTTGGTGACACTTTTGCTGGAGGCTTCAAATATGCATTTTCAGGAATGGGTAAGAGCCAGTGGGACACTGGTTATGGGAAGATTTGGAACTTCACAATGTGTGTGATTCTAGAGTCGGCAACCAATGATGATGAGTGACATTTTCTGGGAGCAATGCAGTATTTCTCAACTTTTGGTGCACATCAGAATCACACGAGGAACTTAAAAAACACTGTTGTCCCTAAAGGAGAGTCTGTAGGGGTCTGGCCGTATGTAGTTTTGAAAATTCTCCTGTTGATGCTATGTCCAAGAAAGTTTGAGGACCTCTGTTTAGAAGTGGGACAAAACAAACATAAAAAGAAAACAGGGACAGAAGTCAGAGGATGCATTAACACATAAGACACAGGCAGAGAAAGATGAGCCCTGAAAGGAAGGTAAGAAGCAGCAGTCAGAAAGTTAGGGGAGGAAGTCGCACGCAAGTGTATAGGCCCGTTAAGGGAAGGTTGAACAAGAACATGGGGTGGGGACACTGGTAGGATCAGTTTCAGGGAAATAATGGGGGTGGGTGTCAGGACACAGTGGATGAAAGTGTGGATCGAAGAGGAAGAAGCACAGAGTGCATTCTGTCACTTTCAAATGGCTCACATATCAAACCCTGCCTCCCTCCACATCACACCCACCATGGGAAAGCATCTGTGATGGTAAGCCTCTATATAACCCTGGGTTTAGCACAGCCCTTCAGCACCAGGGAGACTGTGGCTGAGCCTCCCTTAGAGAAGGATCTGTGAGAATCTGTGGTAGAGAAAAATCTCCAAGAAACTAAGAGGGGAAAAAAACTTGGAAAAAGAAAAAAAAAATAACCAAGCATTTCGAAACAGTGGATGCAAAGATTGGGATGGTATTTTGCTTTTTAAAGTGAAAGTTGTCTACATAATACCTCTTTCCTCCTTGGATGGCTCACAGGCTGTCAGTCCCTGTCTTCCTGCCCCATAGGAGGCTGTGGTGTCCTAGAGAGAAAAACTCCCTTCAGAACATCTCCTGGGTCACACTCGTCTTGCACTGTGATGCTTTGTCCTCTAGATGGCAATAAACCTCCACCTTTGAGTTCCCCTCCTGGCTTCAGGTCCTTTGAAAATTGCTTTCTGGTAGAAAAAAAATGAGAGACATTTCTTCAGAATTGACTGGAAGCTGCTGAGAAAGCTCTTCCTTGCCTCTTAGTTCTTAAAAGGCCTTTGCAACACTGGCAAGAGTCCAGTGTTTGGAATATTGATATCTTAGCGAGGAAGGAGCTGCTGCATTTATAACTACCCTGGAGCTAGGATTTGTTGTTAGGGAATAAAGAGCTCCCAGGGCAGCAACCTTGCTCCTTGGGAAACCGTCTTTCCCCTTGTGCCCCGTGCCTGAATAGCTCTTACCCTTCGTAACAGGGTCATGGCATTCATTCCACCTCATGAGCCAACCTTTCTGTTTTCGGCACTTACCTGCCATATGCCATCAAATTCAAGGGTTTTAGAAGTCTCATTCAACTCTCCCAGCTAGGTTCTGTTATTCTGTTATTTAAATAGTGAACTACTTGACCTGTATCAGTCAGATTAGAGCTTGAATTATTTTTTAAATTAATTTTTATTGGAGTATAGTTGATTTACAATGTCGTGTTATTTTCGGCTGTACCAGAAAGTGATTCAGTTATATGTATATATATATCCACTCTGTTTTATTTTTTTTTTCTTCTTATTTTTTTTTTCCACTCTGTTTTAGATTCCTTTCCCATATAGGCCATTACAAAGTATTGAGCCGAGTTCCCTGTATTATGCAATAGGTCTTTATTAGTTATCTATTTAATATATGGTAGTGTATATGCATCAATCCCAATCTCCCAATTTATCCCTTTCTCCCTGGGTAACCGTAAGTTTGTTTTCAACATCTGTGACTTTATTTCTATTTCATAAATAAGTTCGTTCGTACCATTTTTTAAGATTCCACACATAAGCAATATCATATGATATTTGTATTTCTCTGTCTGACTTACTTCACTCAGTGTGACAATCTCCAGGTCCATCCACGTCATTGCAAATGACATTATTTCATTCTTTTTATGGCTGAGTAATATTCCATTGTATAAATGTACCATATCTTCTTTATCCATTCCTCTGTCAGTGGACATTTAGGTTGCTTCCATGTCCTGGCTATTGTAAATAGTCTTACTATGAAGTGCAGAGCTTGAATTTTTAATATTGCCTCAAGGACTAGGTTGAAAAACACCTGCAAAACTCTCTGGTAGGAGCCCTGAGGTGGGTCAGAGAATCTGTGTCTCTGGGGAGTGTTGCTAAGGCCATGAGCCTTGGGCTGTCTGAAGGGTTTCTAAGGCTCTCCAGCTGTCCTGGAGAGGGTCAAAGAGTTCTGAAGAGAATCAAGGTGTGTGTGGGAAGCAAGCACAGTGGCCCCTGACTACTGCTATTAGGGGCCAGCTCCACCTGTGACCTGGGACTCGGTTTAACAGTGGGTATATGACACCATGGAGAAGGCAATGGCACCCCACTCCAGTACTCTTGCCTGGAAAATTCCATGGATGGAGGAGCCTGGTAGGCTGCAGTCCATGGGGTCTCGAAGAATCGGACAGGACTGAGCAACTTCACTTTCACTTTTCACTTTCATGCATTGGAGAAGGAAATGGCAACCCACTCCAGTGTTCTTGCCTGGAGAATCCCAGGGATGGGGGAGCCTGGTGGGCTGCTGTCTATGGGGTTGCACAGAGTTAGACACGACTAAAGGACTTAGCAGCAGCAGCAGGAGCAGCATATGACACCATCAGGGTTCCCAGGTGGCACTAGTGGTAAAGAACCCACCTCTCAATGCAGGAGATAAAGGAGACATAGGTTTGATTCCTGGGTTGGGAAGATCCCTTGGAGGAGGGCAAGGACACCAAGTCCAGTATTCTAGCCTGGAGAATCCGTGGACAAAGGAGCCTGGCGGGCTGTGGTCCATGGGGTCAGCAAAGAGTTGGACACGACAGAAGTGACTTAGCACGCACGCATACACGTACCTGTGACACCACTGCATGCATTCAGACTTTTTTGTTTAATAGTAACTTTCTTGGAAAGCAGTCAACCTAGTGGCCTGTTCAAAGCAGTAAGCACATGCAGATCGGCTCTAGGGACAGAACTGGCAATTGCTGGCCTATTGTGTCTTTGAGTGAGGGCAGCTTTGGTTTCCAGCTGACGTCAGAGGAAGGTCATACATGACACATGAGCTGGGAGACCTTGGAGTCAGGCTTGGTGCAGATGTCTCTACTGTGAATTTCTTACAGGGAGTCACCAGGGTGAAGGCTCAAGTTTTCCTTTGGAGAACACAGATAGCAGAATTGAGGTCGTATTCTCTCTCCTTTCCCCAGGTTGCCTTTAGGAAGATTAAGAATGTTAAAAACATTGTTGTTTATGGGTTATATGTTTACTGTGTATATGGCCCTGTAGTGAGCTGTTTTTGTACACTGTTTCATTTAGTTCTCACACAACATGGTGAGGTAAGTATTATTATTTCTCTTTTGCAGATGAAGAAACTGAGACTCAGAGCGGTTAAGTAACTTCCTCATGATCACACAGAAAGTAAGTGACAGAGGTCTGGTCTGTATTACTACATTTGGCCCTTTGCTCTCACCCACTCTCTTGGGCAGACTCCTCCTTCGTCAGTGTACATGGGAACATCAGAGGGCTGAGCATCAGAGTGATCATTCTTGGAGGCAGAGGGAGAGGTGTGGGGACGGGTGCGTAGCCTTAGCTAAGACTCCAAAATCGCAGGCTCCTGTGCATCTCTCTCCAGAGCTGACGAGATTCAGACTACAAGGGAAATTTGAAGGGAGCTTCACAAAGCCCTAAGTCTCCCAGACCTAAAGGAATGACAGCATTTCTGCTCCCTGGCTGTGTCTGTGGGGGAGAGTTATGTGGGTGGGAAGCAGGCCCTGCAGTTTTGGAATGAAATCCTGAAGTCAGCCCCCTGCTTCTAGTCCTTTGCTTGGCCATATGGCTGTTGCTAACTGTACTTTATTCAACTACATGTATTTAATAGCAACCATAAAGCCTGTGACACCTTGATTGCAGCACAGGGTTGCAGTGGATGGCCCAGTTCTGGTGATTGGTGTGGTGATGGAGGCTGCAGTCACGTTCGGCTCACCTGTCTCGAACAATTAGAAGGCTCTACATGTATTACCAACATCCATCCTAAAAATGCTGTCAATAGCTATTTCCCCCTTTCCCTGAGGATCCTGAAATACTTTGCATGTGTTCCTCCCTCTGAAAGATACAAGCTTGGTGTTATAGTTGATCCCCATTTATGAGATGAATGACCTTAGGAACACAGAGGGAGCTGAATCGTGACTCCATGCAACAGCCTCCTTTCATAGTTCATGTTTCTCTCCAGAGATATAAGAATATATAGAAATACAGAAGCCATATTTATGGAAACACAGAAGAAAACATTTTGAATATCCACTTTTATCAGCACTGCGTTTTTCTACTTCACATGAATCCTTGGGTTCATTTAGATTCTTTACTGAAAACTGCATACCCACGTTAGCTAAAGAAAGAAAATTAAAACCTTTTCAGTTATAAAAATGAGTTGGTTGTCTAAATGTTTTTAACTAAATGTCTTTATCCGTATCTTAGCCTGATTTTTCCTCTCCATATATTTTTAAGAAAAATTTGTGCTTCTTCGAGTTGAATTTATTAAAGTCTTTTTATGTGTGTGGCTCTAGTGAAGGCTCTGCGGGGGAATACAGGTTTGTGAATATTTTCCCCTCTATAAAAGAGCTTACAATTTATCTGAGAAGAAACCTGCCTATCCATGGCTATGTCAATAGTCATTGCTTCTATTGTTAGCTGTGACAAATGAGAGAGACAGATGAGTCCTTTAGAACTTCATAGAAAGGAAAAAGCTCCATGAATTGGCTGTTCAGAGATGGGCTCTGGGAGAGGGGGCAGGGAATCATTCATTTATCCATTCAACAAATATTTGTTGCCAGCTTTTGAGCAGCTTGATGTGGCTAAGGTGATGGGTTAGAAAAGCTCTTTGAAAAAACTCACAGCAGATAAATAAACAGCCCATTATAATCCAAGCCTAGGTGACTGGGAGGGCTTCCCTGGTGCCTCAGCAGTTAAAAAAAAAAAGTCTGCCTGCAATGCAGGAGACACAGGAGACGTGGGTTTGATCCCTGGGTGGAGAAAATCCCCGGAAGGAGGGCATGGCAACCTACTCCAGTGTTCTTGCGTGGAGAATACCATAGACAGAGGAGCCTGGCAGGCTACACTCCATGGGGTTGCAAAGAGTTGGACACAACTGAAGTGACTGAGAAAGGTGCAGGTGACTAGGAAAGTCTGAGCAGTGTGTGCACTGTGTGAGCTGCAGGGGAGAAAATGGAGGCGAGTGGAGCTAAAGTCCAGCCTCTAGTCTCTGCTCAAGGAGTGCTTGGAAATGTGAATAAACCATGGAAATTTGCACTGCCTTTTTGCAAATCCTTCCAAGGTGCCACGTGGCCAGTGTCTGCTGTCTTGAGTGTAATTAAAATTTTTTTTCTACTTTTAAACTTATTTTAAGATTCACATACAATTAAATCCTTTTGGTATACAGTTTTATGAGTTTTGGAAAATTCATGGAGTCTTATAACCGCCTCCACAATCATGGTACCCAACAGTTCCATAATACCTCTAAAAAAATTCCCTCAACAGATCAGTGGTTTCCAGGGACTGGAGATGAGAGTTGTCTCATCCGCAGCCACTAGCAACCACTGACGTGTTCTCTGGTCCTATAGTTTGTCTTTTCCAGAATGGAAATCATACAGAATGTAACCTTTTCATCCTGGCTTCTTTCACTCAGCACAATGCGTTTGAGAATTATCTGTGTTGTTGCATGTATTGATTGTTCCTTTTTATTGCTAAGTAATATTTCAGTGAATGGGTATGCCACAGTTTGCTTATCCACTCCTATGCTGAGGGATATTCTGTTGTTTCCAGTTTTTGGCTGTTATGCATAAAGCTGTTATAAACATTTGCATATTGTTTTTTTTGTGTGAACATAGGCTTCTATTTCCTTTCAGTAATTAGCTAGAAATAGGATTGCTGGGTTTCATGTTAGGTATATATTTAGCTTCATAAGAAACTAGTTAGGGATGAAACTAAGGTGAAAGCTTCATGACTGTATCAGTTTGCATCCCTACTAGCGATGTGTGAGAGTTCCATTACTCTGCATCCTTGTCAGCATATGGCATTGTTAGCTTTTTTTTTTTTTTAATTTAGCTGTTTTAATAGTTGTGTAGTGGTGTCATATTGTGGTTTTAACTTGCATTCCGCTAATGATTAATCATGTGAACATCTTTTCATCAGCTTATTTGCCACATATGTTTCTGCTTGGTGAGATATCTTTTGAAATCTTCACCATTAAAAAATTCTGGACTTCTTACTTGTTGTTGAGTTTTGATGGTTGTTTACATATTCTGCATACAAGTCCTTTGTTTGATACATAATTCATACTTATTTTCTCCCCAGTTTATGGCTCATCTTTTCTTTTTCTGTGTCCATCTCAGAGTAAACATGTAAAATTTTGATAAACTCTAATTTATCAATTTTTCTTTTATTGATTGCACTTTTATCAACTGTCATATCTAACAACTCACTGTCTAACTTAAGATTATGAAGATTTTTTTCCCCTATATTTTCTTCTATAAGTTTTATAGTTTTAGGTTTTATATTTAGGTCTGTTATCCATTTTGAGTTACTTCTTGTCTATAGTTCATGGTATGGGTTGAAACTCTCTCTCTCTCTCCTTTTTTTTTTTTTTCAGTCCATGGAATTTCTCAGGCAAGAGTATTGGAGTGGGTGGTCATGCCCTCCTCCAGGGGATCTTCCCAATCCAGGGATAGAACCCAGGTCTCCTGCACTGCAGGTGGATTCTTTACCATCTGTGCCACCAGGGAAGCCCATGAATACTGGAATGGGTAGCTATCCCTTATCCAGGTTATCTTTCTGACCCAGGAATTGAACTCGGGTCTCCTGCATTGCAGGCAGATTCTTTACCATCTGACCTACCAGGGAAGCCCCCTTTTTTAGGCCATGCGGATATCCAGTTGTTTCAGCATCATTTGTTGAAGAAACTGTCCTCTCTTCATTAAATTGCCTTTGCTTTTTGTTAAAAATCAACTTGCCATGTTTATATGGGTCTTGGTTTCTATTGTACATAGAATGGGCAGGAGGGGTTGGAGGCTATCCAGGGCATATAACCTTTAAACTGAAGTCCATATAGACTAAGAGTAAGTCAGGAGAAGAGGATGGGCAAGCATTTTTATCTAAAATGTACTTATTTGGCTGCACTGGGTCTTAGGTACCCTCTGCAGGATCTTCACTGCGTAGTTGTGCATGCAGGATCTTAGTTGAGGCATGTTGGAATCTAGTTCCCTGACTAAGCATTGAACCCAGGTCCCCTGCATTGGGAGCAAGGAGTCTTGGCTACTGGACCACCAAGCAAGTCCTGAGGATGAGCAGGCATTATAAGTCATTTCAGGCCTTGGGAACATCTTGTGCAAAGGCTGGCGGGGGCGGGCTAGGAAGAAGTGGGTGGGACAATGATACGATTCACAGTGTGGTTGGAATGGAGTACTGGAGACGCGTTGGAGACGTTCCAAGCCAGGGTCAGGTTAAGGCAGGAGTGGATTTGATCCCAGGGTAGAGTGGATGTGTTTACTTCAGAAGAGAGCATTTAGGTAGGTCTCCAAGATGAGTAAAAACACCCGATCCGATCCAGCAGTTCTCTTCTGTCACTCAATCAGTGCATCTTCCCTCTCTCTAAAACAAGGACTCTGGCTTCTCAAAGTAAGCGGACCCCAGTTCCAGCTGCCCAATCACCTCCCAGAGGGAACAGCCGGCTCAGACCAGGACTGACGCTATCCTATATATAGGTACCCGTATGAACTGAAACTGAACCACGCTTCGCTCTTGCCTCAGGGTCTGTAAAGAGGCCTTGGTTTGTCTAAGTGCACTTCCTGCAAAAGACCTGCAGGTGGTAGCAAAACCAAGGTTCGTTGAGTGGAAGCCGCCCAGTTTTTCACCTTCACTTCAGAGCAGCTCTAATATTGCAGAAATTTGGTGCCTGCATTATAGCAGCCTTGTTTTTAACACCCGCCAGCCCCACCGGAAATAATATTCTCTAAGCCTTTTGGAACCAAATCTGCCAAATAGAGTATAACGTGTTTCCCAATCATTTGAACCTCCCTTTGGAACGGGTGTTGGTTTCAGCGGGTTTCTGCTGCGGCGGATCATTGAGAAGATGGTCTGGACCTGGTCTGGTAAGTTGAAGAAATAGCCAAGCACATGGCATGAGGTGAAATGGGACGAGAGCAGGAGACACTGGGTAGGCAGGCAAGCGGGGCAAAAGAGAGGCAGAGAAGGCAGGGTGACAGAGTGGATGCCCACCCGCCCAGCATGCTTGCCGAGGTGCACCTCAGCCAGGTAAACCTCTTCCTCAGAGAATACTCCTCCCCTACTGCTCCAGAGTTCTGCTATGGAAGACAAAACTTTTCACAAATGCAACTGTTGCTTCCTTGTGGAGGTCATTTCCCCAGCACTCTCCCTCTCCCCCTTCTCCCACAGTGCAGCCTTATTTCTTGGTGCTTTTCACAATAAATAATTATATAACTGTGTTAGCATCTCTCTCCTCTAGCCTGGGAAGCCTGGCGTGCTGCAGTCCATGGGGTCGCCAAGAGTCAGACATGACTCAGCGACTGAAGCACAGCAACATCCTCTACTAGATGGTAAATCTTATGAAGGCAGGCATAGTCTTGTTTTGCCTCATTCTCTTTTCTACAGGCCTAGGTTAGCTCCTACCACAGCTATGGCACAATTATTTATTAATTCATGATTATATAAACAGAAGAGGAAGTATAATAAAAAGATGGAGATTGGTTTTGGTGGAAACCTGTGTCTGTCAAGGGCTTCCCTGGAAACTCCATTGGTAAAGAATCTACCTGCAATGAGGAGACTGGGGCTCCATCTCTGGGTTGGGAAGATCCCCTTGGAGAAGGAAATGGCCACCCACTCCAGGATTCTTGCCTGGGAAATCTCATGGACAGAGGAACCTGATAGGCCACAGTTCATGGGCTCCTGAGAGTCAGACAAGACTTAGCAACTGGACCACTACCACCACCCACCTTGTGTTTGTCATTTACCTACTGTGTGTGCTTGAATACATTGCGTAAGCTCTCCAAATTCCAGTTTTCTCATCTGTAAAGCAATGAAAATAATGCCTATTTCACAAGGTGGTCATCTATGTAAAGTGTGAAAGGAAGTGAAAGTTAATCACTCAGTGGTATCCAACTCTTTTTGACCCCATGGACTGTAGCCCACCAGGCTCCTCTGTCAAGGGAATTCTCCAGGCAAGAATACTGAAGTGGGTTGCCATTTCCTTCTCCAGGGGATCTTCCTGACCCAGGAATTGAACCCAGGTCTCCTGCATTGCAGGCAGACTCTTTACCGACAGTTACCAGGGAAGCCTAAAGTGCAGAGCTTAAAACTAAGCACTCAAATGTGACAGTTCTTTTCACTTTTATGGAGAAATCTTCATATGCAATTTGCTGGGGGGAGACAACATGGATTTGGATTCACAACGCAGTTGGAGAGTTCTTGGAAGTGGTGGTGGTGCTGCTGAAATGAACAACTTGGAAGTCCTAAAACTGTTAAAATGTGTGCTAAAGTGTTGAATGGAAAAATTCTGCTTAGAGTCAGGAGAAAATAATCAGCCAACTAGGTGAAGCCATACTCTAGTTTAAAAAAAGAATGTGTTTGGTTCGTTGATATAAGTGTCATGAATGGAAGGCTGAGGAAAATAATCAAAAATTTAAGTTCTAACAAGTCTAGTAAATGTTTGGTGCTGCTATCTGAAAAAGAAGACTGGTGTGGTTAAAAGAAGCCCCGGATGGGAATGGTGTCCTCTTCCCAAGAAATGCATTCAAACTGCTGCATACATGCTTTATATTACTTTAAACATAGATATTTTACAAGTGTTTTTAAATATTAGGGATACTCATAATAGCTAAGAAGTAGAAATAATCCAAGTGTCTATCAGCTAATGAATGGGTAAACAAAATCTGGTGTAGCCACATAATGGGATACTATTCTGTCATAAAAAGAATGAAATACTGACACATGCTGTATGTAACTGAATGAAGCTTGAAAATATTATTCTAAGGGAAATAAACCAGACACAGAAGGACAAATATTGGATGATTCCACTTATATGATGTACTTAGAATAGTCAAACTTATAGAGACAGAAAATAGGACAATGGTTGCCTATGGCTGGGCGTGGGGAATTGGGAGTGACTGCTGATGGATACGGTTGTCTTTTGTGAGTGGTGAACATATCTCTTTTTTTTTTTTTTCCAGTTTGTGAACATATTCTAAAATTAGATTGTGGTGATTGTTTTTCAACTGTGAATACACTGAATACCATTGCGGCATTCACTTTAAAGCATTCATGTTAAATGCGTGAATTTTATGGTGTGTGGATTTTATCTCAATAAAGATATTAAAACTATTAGGGATAGATCAGTGATTCTTGACTCTGGCTGCCTGTTACAATCACTTGAGGCTAAAAAATACAGATTCTCAGTGTCCTACCTACAACCAATTAAATCAGGATATCTGAGAGACAGGACATGGCCCTGGGCATTTGAGAAGCCTGAACTGAGAATTTTTGAACTGAATGATTGAGGGAGTAGATTTTGACTTTTCTACTTCTAAAGGACCTTCTATGGGCAAAGTACTCAATTTTGTTGTTGTTGTTTTTAAAAATCCATGGGCCTGAAATAATTTCTGTTTAGTTTTTCTTGAAAGCTGAAGAATGGCTGAACTACATGTCCTTATTAGAATCATTCCCATTTTAGGATTTTGTGATGAAATTCATCTGTTGTGGATGTGATAAAAAGAGACACGCATTTGTTCTAGTAATGTCTGGAGCTTTAGTACAACTAGAAACATTCTGTTCATTTAAATTTAGTAAACAGAGGTAATGACACGAGTAATAACATGAACATTTCATGCCAAAATTGTACTTCCCACTTAGAAAAATTAAAATGGTTAAGGTCTAGGAAGAAACTTTTTTTCATTACTGTTGTCATCATTATCAGTATCATGATCAAAAGCAGTTAATTGTCTATTTGTTTTCCACCCTGGAGGGGGCAAGTCAGACCTGTCTTGTTAGGCCAACCACTGGTGCAGATGAATGTCCCTGTCAAAATCCTTATGAGAGCTGAACAGAATCTGTTTGAATTGCAATAACCTTTTAAAGAATGAAGAGGGTCCATTGATATCTTAAATTTTGCAGTGCAAGAAATAGTATTGGACACTTTCAAAATAAACACATTAGAATAGAGCATGTCATTCTGTTAAATTAGATTTTGAAAGGGTAACTCTAGTAGTGTGGAAGGAGGAAGAGATAAAGGAAAATAACATTTCTTGAGCTACCATGAGTCTGACATGAATCATTATGCCTTATATATAGTATATCATTTCATTCTATCCCCAGTTGTCTTTTCAGGTAAGCTTTTTTTTTTTGCTGGTAGGGAAGGGAGTTCAGGGAGGCCACGTATTTAGCTCCAGGCCCCAAGTTTGTGAGTGGAGGTCCTGACCCAGCCACATGTACCTCTGCCAGCCTGTCATTTTAAAGAAAGGCCAGATGGTTTCTATTTGACAGCTTTGTGTAGGAAAGAGTGCTGAACATTAGAAGACCCACTTTAAAATTCTGTATGGTCTTGGGCAAGTCACAACCTTTGAGTCTCAGTTTCCTGAGCTAAAACTGAAGGTGAGAGCATTTACCTAGGGGGATTGTTAAGAGGCAAATGAGTTACTGTACTGAAGTACTCAGCATCTTGCTTGGCACAGCTTAGGTGGGACATTTCAGTTGTCATTCCTGAGACTCTGAGTTTCTAAGTTGTGGAGTAGCTCACGTAAAAGAGGTGACCTGTGGTGGTAAAACCCCCAGCCTCACTCTGTCCACCATCCTTGAAAACCATTTGCACCAGGGTCAGGCCTGAAAGCCTAGGTTGGAGAAGGCTCCCAGTGGGTTCTTTCTTCTGGTTAGCTGTTTTGGTTGTTAAGGGAATTATTTCCTTCCTTGAGTTCTTTCAGAAATCCATTAGTCTATAAACCAAGAAGAATATATTAAGTATCTGCATGGGCTTCCCTGATGGCTCAGTGGTTAAGAATCTGCCTGCTAATGCAGAAGACGTGGGTTTGATCCCTGGGTCAGGAAGATCCCCTGGAGAAGGAAGTGGTAACCCACTCCAGTATTCTTGCCTGGGGAATCTCATGGGCAGAGGAGCCTGGCAGGATACAGTCTTTGGGATTGCAAGAGTTGGACATGACTGAGTGACTAAACAATAAGAACAACAACCTATGCTAGGTGCTCTGGGGATTATCTCTGTCTCTAAGGAATTTAAAATGTAGTTGCAGAGGCAAAGAAAATGTATGTGCACAATGGTACTAAACTAGATGGCATTGATGAACAGAAATAACTCCCTCACACAGTGAAAATTTGCTGAAGGATGTATAGTGAAAAGTAAGTGCGCCTTCCACTCATGCCTTTCTCACTGTGGTTGTCTTTCCCTGTAATCAGTTTCTTCATACTTTCTGGAGAGATTTTTTTTTTTTTTCTGTACATAAACATATAGGTACATGCAGCAGCTTCCCTTTTATCAAATGAGACCTACTATAATGCTGTTATGCAGTTTGCTTTTTAAAATTCATAATAGATCTCAGATACTGTGCTGTATCAGTACATATTGATCTCCCTCATTCTCTCTAATGGAATTCCTTTGTATGAATGTACCACATTTTATTTAATAGCCCCTTATCAATGGTCTTTTAGGTTGTTTCCAGGCTTTTGCTACCTGAACAATGCTGCAATAAATTCTCCTGACAAAGAGCCATAATTAAGGGCTAAATTATGTGGTTCAGACTGTAAGTGATTCTCATTTCACAGTGTGTGTGCTAATGGCATTTTGGGTGGGACGGTCTTTTTGCCATGAAGAACTGTCTTGCCCACTGTGTGATTTTTGGCATTTCTCCTCCCTCCCTGCTCCCTCCAGCCAAGTTCAAGTACGTTCCCACTGTAACGACCAAAAACGCCCACCCCTTCGCTTTTCTAAGTGCCCTGTGGGAGATGCTGTAGCTTAGATGGAAACTGTAGCAAATGAAGGGAGTTGGAAGCCTAAGGAAGGAGGAGAGGAAGGGGCTTCTGAGCAGGACTTTGAGGATTGGCACAGGCTTTGGGAACAATGTGAGAAACAGCAGAGGTAGAGTCACTGCACTGAGGGTTTCCTTCTCTCTCTGCACCTACTTCCTTACTCCCAGAGAGATAGTGAAGTGTCTGAAAAGCTGACTGGCCTGCCCTGTGGTCCACAGCCTCTAGTCTGGGTCCTGCAAGCTCGCCTGCATCCTTGCTTCAGCTTCTCCCTCCAGCCTTCCACATTGGCCCCAGGTCTGCAGAAGCCTCCAGTCGTAGGAGTGCAAGTGCTAGCCCAGTGACTGTTGACCAATGGAACATGGAAGAGCATTGACACAGCCGGATGGAACTGCCAACCAGGCTGAGGACAAATTTACTCAAAGCTTGAATTTTCACTCTGCTGTTTCTGTCAGTGAATCATAAACTTCTAGGAAGTCAAAGCTGGAAGGGACTTAAAAACAGTCATCTAGACCTTTGTCCATAACCTTGGATTCCACATCATACTTAACCAACTCCAGATTGTAAATATTTGAGAAAAAGATTTCAGAACGTTCCAAGAAGCACTGGTAATGATTTCCATAGCATTTGCATTGTATTAGATATAAGTAATTTGAAGATGATTTAAAAGTATATGGGAGGATGTGTGTAAGTTAAGGGCTTCCCAGCTGGCTAAGTGGTAAAGAATCTGCCTGCTAATTCAGGAGATGCAAGAGATGCAGGTTCAATCCCTGGATCTGGAAGATCCTTTGGAGGAGGAAATGGCAACCACTCCAGTATTCTTGCTTGGGAAATCCCATGGACAGAGGAGCCTGGTAGCTTATAGTCCATAAGGTAGCAAATAATTGGACACACACACATTCACATGTAGGTTATATGTAAATAATATGCCATTTTACATAAGGACTTAAGCATCTGTGAATTTTAGTAGTGATTCTGAAACCAGTCCCTGTGTATACTGAGAGATGACTGTGTGCATCAGTTTGATGCAAGAAGCAATATTGCGAAAGGAAGAAATGTTAATGCTGATAAGGGGTGTTGGACTAGTGAAACCATGAGGTGTTTTTCAGGGGAACTCTGAGGAGCTCTGGTTCTTTATGTCTCAGTGCAGAAAGAATTCACTGAGAGGCAAAGCAATATGTAAGAAGTGATTTATTAGAATAGGACGTTTGGGAGGCTTACAGGCATATGGGAGAGAGGGTGCCTTGCCCCGAGAACTTAGTGGGCTGCCATTTTATAATCAAGAGAAAAGTGGAGAGGGGAGAAAGACCATCTTCTTCCTCATTCTTAATCAGATATCTTCCATCATCAGTTCCTGCTCCATGTTGGGCAGGGAAGTTTTTTTGTCCCTACATCGTCAAGCTGGACTGTCATGGCACAGCGGAAATAGGCAAAAAGGCAGTAACATATGCTAAAAATGGTAATCATCTCAGGTTTCAGGTTAATGTTGCCTTTTCTTTATATTTTTCTTGTTAGTATGTGCAGAGGAGTGTGTCTTAGGAATCACTAACTTACTGAGTTCACCGGGCAGGCTGTTTGTTTCATTCCGCTGTTGTTTTCTTGTTTGGGAGCATGTCTCATGCTTCTGTTGCATGCTCTTGTTGCTAAGCAAGCTTGCTTGGTTTTGTGGTTAAGTAAACCTACTTTTGTGAGTAATTATTAACCTGTGCTTTTTTCTCTACTTAAAATCCCCTACTGAAATTAATTATTTAATTACCTACTTTGTCCCTTTACTCTTTCCCTTTCACTAAGGGAGGAGCGTAGAGATAACTCACTGTGATGACTGTATGCAAAGGGAAAAATGATCAAAATCAGTGAGCTTTACATCAGAATTACTTGGAAAAGTTATAAAAAGAAAAACAAATGCAGATTCTAGGCTTCACTGCAAAAAAGAAAAGACTGCTAGGACCAGGGTTTCAAGATCTGTATTTTAATTATAATACTCAAGTGTGATTCTGGGAGTGGCTAGACAATCAAGCTTGGGAAACTCTGATTTGAATAGAATCCAATTAAATAATTCCCACATCACAAATACAAGTGTTAAGAGGAACCTGGAGAGCTGCTTTGCTGGCTATTTGCCCTGTTAGTAAAGGGAGTAGAAGATAATATGCTAGGTGGTTAATTACATTGACATTTATTCATTCTGAAATGTTTACAAAAGTAATTAGAAGTCAGATTAGGTTTGATGCTCACTGACCTTTAAGGAAGGGCTTGACTTCAAACAACCAACCAAAAGATAAGAAAAACGAAAAAAGGAAAAGAAAAGAAATGCTTATTTCAAAGGTTAATCAGAGCAAAACACAGCATGATTAGCAGGGATCTCTATCTTGCAAAAAGGATGTTTTATTTCGCATTAAGGATGAGAGTTAGGAAATGGAAGATCATCACTTCAGGTTGTTTTTCTGTATTTAGAATGTGAAGGCAAAGCTTCTTAGAAATAAGAATCCTTTTAAGTATGAGCCTTGTTTTATACTGGTCTCAGCCTATCAATAACCAATGTTGTGTTTGGATCAGCGCTTGTGGTTCTTACTATGATTGCAAGATGCCCTTCAGCTATAACCATCAGGGAGCATTGAAAAAAAAAAAATAGAGGTTTATTACTTACAAGACCTGGAAATTACACGTGTACCTGGGGCCACACAGTGTGGTTATGGGCAGAGGGAGAGTGCCTGGGCCTTGGTTCTGCTTTTATTGGCGTCAAAGACGGGGGCCTAGGGTTTCTCAGGCTCACTCTTTTTGTGAATTTAAAACATAAAGAGTAGAAATTTAAAGCATGGGAAGAGAGAAAGAAAAAAAAAAGAAACAGTAGCCTAAATGGTCTGTTAACGAAAGCAACAGAGATCTCTAAGACAAAGAAGGTGAGATCTCTTAAGTACAGGGAGGATCTTCATCTGTCCTGTGGCTAGCAGTGTATTTATTTGAGATAGCTGTCTTTGAAGTGGATGCCTCTTTGAAATGGATGTCTTGGCAATCAAAATTTATCAGGTGTTTAAATTACCAAAAAAAAAAATCAGGATTTACACTACAATCCACCCTGTGGTGCTGAGGCATCAGAGTCAATGATGAGGACATGAAATACCTGGGTAGCTGATATGCTGAAAGTCAGGAGTAGGGCATGTTGTAAGCCTGAAAGTACACATCTACATAAGAGTATACTTGCAAATTCTATAATAATTATACCAGCAATAGTTTGAAATCTGGAATTCCATGGTAGTTCAGCTGGTAAAGAATCCGCTGGCAATGCAGGAGATTCTGGTTCGATTCCTGGGTCGGGAAGATCCGCTGGAGAAGGGATAGGCTACCCACTCTAGAATCCTTGGGCTTCCCTGGTGGCTTAGCTGGTGAAGAATTGGCCTGCAATGTGGGAGACCTGGGTTCAATCTCTTGGTTGGGAAGATCCCCTGGAGAAAGGAATGGCTACCCACTCCAGTATTCTGATCTGGAGAATTCCCATGAACTGTATAGTCTATGGGGTTGCAAAGAGTCAGACACAACTGAGAGATTTTCACTTTTAGTTTGAAATCTAGTTTGTACCCATTGTCACAAACTTGAAAAGGTCCAGCCCTGAAACTTAAGTCAGTCATCTCAGGTACCTAGAACTGGAAAAGGTCAGTTTTCATTCCAATCTAAAAGAAGGGCAATGCTAAAGAATGTTCAAACTACCGCACAATTTCACTCATCTCACATGCTAGCAAGGTAATGCTCAAAATCCTCCAATCTAGACTACAGTATGTGAACTGAAACTTCCAGATGTACAAGGTGGATTTAGAAAAGGCAGAGGAACCAGAGATCAAATTGACAACATCAACTGGACCATAGAAAAAGCAAGAGAATTCCAAATAAACATCTTCTTCTGCTTCATTGACTACACTAAACCCTTTGACTGTGTAGATCACAACAAACTGTGGAAAATTCTCAAAGAGATGGGAATACCAGATCATCTTACCTGCCTCCTGAGAAATCTGTATGCAGATCAAGAAGCAACAGTTAGAAGTGGACGTGGAACAATGGACTAGTTGAAACTGGGAAAGGAGTACGTCAAGACTGTATATTGTCACCCTGCTTTTTAACTTATATGCAGAGTACATCATGCAAAATGCTGGGCTGGATGACTCAGGAACTGAAATCAAAATTGCTGAGAGAAATATCAATAACCTCAGATATGAAGATGACACTACCCTAATGGCAGAAAGTGAAGAGAAACTAAAGAGCCTCTTGATGAAGGTACAAGAGGAGAGTGAAAAAGCTGGCTTAAAACTCAACATTCAGAAAACTAAGATCATGGCATCTGGTCCCACTTCATGGTAAATAGATGGGGAAACAATGGAAACAGTGACAGACTTTATTTTCTTGGGCTTCAAAATTGCTGCAGATGGTGACTGCAGCCATGAAATTACAAGATGCTTGCTCCTTGGAAGAAAAACTATGACAAACCTAGACAGCATATTAAAAAGCAGAGACATTAATTTGCAGACAAAGATCCATCTAGTCAAAGCTATGGTTTTTCCAGTAGTCGTATATGGATATGAGAACTGGACAATAGAAAAGGGTGAGCGCCAAAGAAATGATGCTTTTGAACTGTGGTGCTGGAGAAGATTCTTGAGAGCCCTTTGGACAGCAAGGAGATCAAATGAGTCAATCCTAAAGGAAAGCAACCCTGAATAGTCACTGGAAGGATTGATGCTGAAGCTGAAGCTCCAATACTTTGGCCACCTAATGCGAAAAGCCGACTCATGTGAAAAGACCCTGATGCTGGGAAAGATTGAAGGCAGGAGGAGAAGGGGTCAACAGAGAATGAGATGGTTGAATGGGATCATTGACTCCATGGACATGAGTTTGAGCGAACTCTGGGAGATAGTGAAGGACAGGAAGCCTGGCATGCTACAATCCATGGGGTCCAAAAGAGTTGGGCACGACTGAACGACTGAACAGCAATAACAGCAACCTAGAAGTCTGTTCAAAGATTTAGGTAATACTGTGGAAAAATTCATCATCATGGGCCATCTGGGAACTAAGTAGGTTTGAACCTGTTTTGTGTTGGCGGATTGCTTAATACATCTGGAACCAGTCTCTTAGTCCTAAGACTAGGTTCAGTTAGTTCAGTTCAGTCGCTCAGTCGTGTATGACTCTTTGCAACCCCATGAACCGCAGCACGCCAGGCCTCCCTGTCCATCACCAACTCCCAGAGTTCACTCAAACTCACATCCATCGAGTCGGTGATGCCATCCAGCCATCTCATCCTCTGTCGTCCCCTTTTCTTCCTGCCCCCAATCCCTCCCAGGATCAGACTAGGTTAGTTCAGTTAAAGGCTGTATCTCATTTCAGGAGTCAGGATGCAGGTGGGCTCTCAAAGGTAGACCTATGTGGTGGAAGTATGCCAGCATTTAATAAGAGGCATTTCTATGGAAACAGAAGAAAATGATTAATGATTGGAGCAAACCATAATCACAGTTTATAAGTTCTGATGGCAGCCAATTAAGAAGATTTTTAGATGTCTGGCTGAAGCATTTGTAGATGAAGTGAGGGCAGGCCATGACAATTTGATAGATTTTCATGGTTTGTAATTTAAGTGTCTCTGGTGATCTTTCTGATTGGTCCACACAGCAATAGGCACAAAATTGTCCATACATGGGCTATTGTATTTGATTTCTTTGAAGTTTATATCAAGTTTCCAACTTTCAGCTTGCATGGCTTCAGAAAAAGGGCTATTGTAGTTCTCAATGATTCCAGCTCAGGAGCATGGGAGAAAAATTGGAAATGTTAGTATGGAGAGTTGTAGTCAAATATTGGAGGAAAGTAGAATAGTTCAGGATCTAGTCTGGTTTGGAGATGGAAACTCAGAGACAATTAACAGCACTAGATTTTTATATGCACAAAGGTGTATTATAGTTTCTAATGAGACAGAATTTTTCTTTCTACAGTTGCCCAAATTTCTATCAGAGATAACCAAAGTAAGACTAATTTGTTTGTAAAATGAGTTCTGTTTCCTTAAATGTGGCTGGTTATTTACGTAAGTGCAGCAAGAATAGTGATTGATCATACAGACTCTTTTAAATTGGCTTTTCTGGAACTTTCCATAAGGTATCTCAGATTGAACTTTTAAATGCCTCTCAAGGAAAGGAAGCCAAGCCAAACCAACTATGTGCCATCAGACTCACCTGCAATATCTATAGATTTGGGTGAACTCCTTCTCAAGGTCCCCCAAGTACTGTGAGATTCCTGTACATGCCAGGAATTAACTTCCTTTTTCACCTGGTAAGGCTGCATGGAACCCTGAAAGTTAGGTGCCAGGCTGTTCTTCCAAGGGACTTTATCGGCTCCTTAAAGTCAATCTTAGTTCCTTAAAAAGTCATAAAAATTATAATCATTCTCTTCTGTTCATTCAGTCCCATGTAATTAATACTTGTTTCCCTTGAATCTAGCTGTTTTCCACATTAGTTTTGGAAGTTTTTACCTCTTTCAGTTTTATAATCTTAAATTTATCAGAAACCTGTTTCCTAGAGTCTTTGCTGAGAATCTTCTTGAAGGTAAAGCATTTTTGTAGAAACACTTTTGTAAAATCATAACTGTCTCTAAATGACAAAAGACATTAAAAAATGGTTATTGTTATTCATTATACTGGGATTGACAAGAAAATTTGGTTATTGTGATAACATTTTAAGGTAATAAATGGAATTATGGCTGATAACATTATATTAGGATATACTGATTTCTAGGAATTTCACATAATTCCTGAAACATTTAATACATATACCTACAAAACACAACATAAAGAAGGCTTTGTATTACTTCTTATTTGACAATGCTTCCCATGTGATTTAGTACATCAGTTTAGTTCAGTCGCTCAGTCATGTCCGACTCTTTGCCACCCCATGAATCCCAGCATGCCAGGCCTCCCTGTCCATCACCAACTCCCGGAGTTCACCCAAACTCATGTCCATCGAGTCAGTGATGCTATCCAGCCATCTTATCCTCTTTCGTCCCCTTCTCCTCCTGTCCCCAATCCCTCCCAGCATCAGGGTCTTTTCCAATGCATCAACTCTTCGCATGAGGCGGCCAAAGTATTGGAGTTTCAGCCTCATGCGAAGAGTTGATGCATGAACACCATCTGGACTGATCTCCTTTAGGATGGACTGGTTGAATCTCCTTGCAGTCCAAGGGACTCGCAAGAGTTTTCTCCAACACCACAGTTCAAAAGCATCAATTCTTTGGCACTCAGCTTTCTTCACAGTCCAACTCTCACATCCATACATGACCACTGGAAAAACCATAGCCTTGACTAGATGGACCTTTGTTGGCAAAGTAATGTCTCTGCTTTTTAATATGCTGTCTAGGTTGGTCATAACTTTCCTTCCAAGGAGTAAGTGTCTTTTAATTTCATGGCTGCAATCACCATCT
>NW_011494952.1:2110850-2136813 GCF_000754665.1 Bison bison bison | reverse complement strand
TTTCACTTTCATGCATTGGAGAAGGAAATGGCAACCCACTCCAGTGTTGTTGCCTGGAGAATTCCAGGGATGGCGGAGCCTGGTGGGCTGCCGTCTATGGGGTCGCACAGAGTCGGACACGACTGAAGCGACTTAGCAGCAGCAGCAGCACCAATTAGTATAATATCTCTCTTTTTTATAAGGAGAGAGAACAAATCTTTTGAAGTGTTCCAAGGGCCCTCTGAAAAATTTCAATTAGTTTGAGGTAAAAAAAAAAAAGGACTTCATTTTAGATTTTGATATTGTAAAGTTTGTCAAAAACATCAAAGAGGTTTTTAAAATTACCAGTCAAATAGGATTATAGGTTACTCTGAAACAATATTTAGTTATCCATTTAACCATTTTGACAAAGATCTTAAAGGCAACTACAGAAGATTACATAGTTCTGGACAAAATTTAGCTCTTAGTCTTGAGAAGGCCAGGTTTATTTCAGTAAAGACCTGATGATAAAGAGAACATGAAGCACAGTAAGTTATTTTTAACAGATACAAAATATCTTTGCTTTTCAAATCGATTACCCAAGAGAAAGAAAGGGGAAAATAAAACTTTGATAATTGCTTATCAAGAGCAGACCAGTAATCCAATAAAACTTTTTTCTTTCAGCAGATGAAGAAAATGTTTAGTTTTACATAAGGAGACTGTTGGTGTGTGTACGTGCTAAGTCATTCAGTCGTGTCTGACTCTGTGCAACCCTGTGGACTGTAGCCCATCAGGCTCCTCTGTCCATGGGATTCTCCAGGCAAGAATACTGGAGTGGGTTGCCACTTCCTACTCCAGGAGATCATCTCAACTCAGGGATAGAAGTCACGTCTCTTATGTCTCCTGCATTGGCAGGTGGGTTCTTTCCCACTAGTGCCACCTGGGAAACCTCAGACTTTTGGTATTAAAGCTTAATTAAAAAAATCTCTTCTAATAATAATTCAACTTTTAGCCAAGTTGACCACACAAGATTTCCTTTTTTTTCTTTCTCTCTTTTCATTTATGATCACTGATTCTCTATATTATCTGTCTAGATCAGTGAGTTGGACTCTTAATGTCTACTACTATTATTGTATTGCTGTCAATTTCTTCCTTTATGTCTATTAATATTAATATTTGCTGTAGTTAGGTGTTCCTGTGTTAGATGTTGGCAAGTTTACAACTGTTATATCCTCTTTTTGAATTTCCCTTTATCATTAAAATTTTTTTTTTTTAAAATGTATTTATTTTAATTGGAGGCTAATTACTTTACAATATTGTATTGGTTTTGCCATACATCCATGGGTTGCTCTTCTTTGTCTTTTGTCAAAGATTTTGTTTTAAAGTCTATTTTGTCTGATATGACTACTGCTGCCCCAGCTTCCTTTTGAGTTCCATTTGCATGCAATATCTTTTTCCATCCCCTCTCTTTCAGTCTCTGTGTGTCTTTAGCTATGAAGTGAGTCTTTGGTAGGCGGTATATAGGTCAGTCTTTAAAAAAAAATCCTTTCAGCCAATCTGTGTCTTTTGTTTGTAACATTTAGTCCGATTATATTTAAAAGAATTATTGATAGGCATGTATTTAGTGCCATTTTGTTTCTTGTTTTCTGTTTGTTTTGAGGATCTTCTCTCTTCTTCTTTTAGTCTCTTCCCTTGTAGTTTAATGTTTTTTCTCTAGTGTTATGAAACACTAAAGAGTTTCTTTCCTTTTGTTGTTTGTATATCTATTGTAGGCTTTTGGCTTTTGTTTACCATGAGGTTCATATATATTAACCTATATATATTTGTTTTAAACAAATTTAAATTTGTCATTTAAGATAGTCATTTAAAATAGTCATTTAATTTGAACTCATTCTAAAATCTCTACATTTTTATTTCTTCCCCTATGTTTTATGTTTTTGTTCCATATTTTACATCTTTATGTGTATCCTTTAACTCTCTATTGTAGCTATAATTGATTTTTTGTCTTTTGTTTTCTAACCTTCATACTAGCTTTTAAAGTGGTTGATCCACTGCCTTTATTATTTATTTGCCAGTGAGATTTCTTTATTTAAAAAAATTTTAGTTGTGAATCAGTTATTATAATATAAAATTCACTGCTTTATGCATAATAGTTGGAGTGAGTTTTTTTAGCTCAGATGGCTAATTTACTATTTGTGAGTAAGACTCTTAAGATTTGAGTTTGTTCTTGAGAAGCAGTCTTAAGGAGGTTATTAAGAGTTTGGGCAAAGAGCTCTTTTAGCAGTTTGCATTTAAAAAGGGTTCTTTCCACTTTTTTCCCTTTAGTCTCAAGAGTTTTAGTTACCTCCTCTGGTGTTTACATTTCAAAGACATAGTAAGATTTACGTATTTTATGCGGCAGAGAAAGAAAATGTAAGTTTTCTCCTGGGACTTTCTGTGCTTTTTGGATGGTTTTGGCAGTCCCAATTAAAATGTAGTAGAACCAACCTGTAAGTAGGGGGTGTGCGTGGTGCTAAGTCACTTAGTTGTGTCAGACTCTGTGTGCCCCTGTGAACGGTAGTCTGCCACGCTCCTCGGTCCATTGGATTCTCCAGGCAGGAAGACTGGAATGGCTTTCCATGTCCTCCTCCAGGGGGCCTTCCTGACTTAGGTATTGAACCCATGTCTCTTATGTCTCCAGCATTGGCAGACCGGTTCTTTACTGCTAGGGCCACCTGGGAAGCCTAAGTAGGGGGAATACCCTGTGAAAAATAATTTTCTGGACCTAGGGTCAAATGGGGCCTCTTCACTATTGGAAATGAAGGAGAGGTCATTTGGGTCACCATGGTCATGGAAGTGATAAACCTAGTTTACCTAGTTTTGCACAGCAAGGAGATGGACTTTATCCCAATGTTTTCTTTTCAGTGTGAGCCTTGGCAGTGATCCCTGTGATGGAAGAATGAGCATAATGTCAGGCAATAAATACCCAAATGAGGAGACGGTGTTACAAACGTCAGGGGCTCTAAAGGCCTTTTTTTTTTTTTTTTTCATTTTCTTACCTAAAAGAAGCAGAAGATATTAAGAAGAGGTGGCAAGAATACACAGAAGAACTATGCGAAAGAGATCTTCATGACCCAGATAACCAAGATGCTGTGATCACTTACCTAGAGCCAGACATCTTGGAGTACAAAATCAAGTGGGCCTTAGGAAGCATCACTACAAACAAAGCTAGTGGAGGTGATGGAATTCCAGTTGAGCTATTTCAAATCCTAAAAGATGATGCTGTGAAAGTGCTGTACTCAATATGCCAGCAAATTTGGAAAACTCAGCAGTGACCACAGGACTGGAAAGATCAGTTTTCATTCCCGTCCCAAAGAAGGGCAATGCCAAAGGATGCTCAAAATACTGCATAATTGTGCTTATTTCACACGCTAGCAAAATAATGCTCAAAATTCTCCAAGTGAGACTTCAACAGTATATAAACCAAGAATTCCCAGATGTTCAAGCTGGATTTAGAAAAGGCAGACATCAAATTGCTAACATCCATTGGCTTATAGAAAAAGCAAGAGATTTCCAGAAAACCATGTACTTCTGCTTCATTGACTACACTAAAACCTTTGACTGTGAATCACAATAAACTGTGGAAAATTCTTAAAGAGATAGGAATACCAGACCATCTTACCTGACTCCTGTGAAACCTGTATGCAGGTCGAGAAGCAACAGTTAGAACCAGACACGGAACAACGGACTGGTTCAAAATGGGGAAAGGAGTATGTCACAGCTATATATTTAACATATATGCAGAGTACATCATGTGAAATGCTGGGTTGGATGAAGCACAAGTTGGAATCAAGATTCCCAGGAGCAATATCAATAACTGCAGATATGCAGATGATGCCAGAGCAATATCAACAACTGTAGATATGCAGATGATGCCACCCTAATGGCAGAAAGTGAAGAGAAACTAAAGAGCCTCTGGATGAAGGTGAAAGAGGAGAGTGAAAAAGTTGGCTTAAAACTCAACATTTAAAAAGCTAAGATCATGGCATCTAGTCCTATCACTTCATGGCAAATCGATGGGGAAACATTGGAAGCAGTGGCAGACTTAATTTTCTTGGGCTCTGAAATCACTGTATATGGTGCAGGTGGTGACTGCAGCCATGAAATTACAAGATACTTGCTCCTTGGAAGAAAAGCTATAACAAACTAGACAGTGTATTAAAAAGCAGAGACATTACTTTGCAGACAAAGATCCATCTAGTCAAAGCTATGATTTTTCCAGTAGTCATATATGGCTGTGAGAGTTGGACTATAAATAAAGCTGAGCCCCAAAGAATTGATGCTTTTGAACTGTGGTGTTGGAGAAGACTCTTGAGAGTCCTTTGGACTACAAGAGATCAGACCAATCAATCCTAAAGGAAATCAACCCTGAATATTCATTGGAAGGACTGATGCCGAAGCTGAAGCTCCAATACTTTGGCCACTTGATGCGAAGAGCCAACTCATTAGAAAAGACCCTGATGCTGGGAAAGATTAAAGGCAGGAGGAGAAAGGGATGATAGAGGACAAGATGGTTGGATGGCATCACTGACTTAATGGACATGAGTTTGAGCAAACTCCAGGAGATGGTGAAGGACAGGAAGCCTGGCATGCTGCATCATGGGGTTGCAAAGAGTCGGACACAACTGATTGACTCAACAATAACTAGAGGCCTTTGCTTGCCCATTTCTTTCTCTCTTCTCACCAGAGGCCTTAAAAACCCTGCCAGCTTTTCACTTGGTGACAGGGAGGACTCACGAGGTGTGTTTGCTAGTTCTGTCTCGTTCAGGGGAAAACTGCGGGAGCTCAGGATCTGTGGTACCTTAGTGAAACAAGCATATTGTCCGGATGCATCTTTAAGGATTTTAAAATCTTTAGAGACACCAGTCAGTTGATGCATTTTGGCCGCTCTAACAATTCAGAAAATATTACAAACAAACAAACAATAGCCAATTAGTTCACCTCCCTCCTTCCTGCTGCATACAATGTTTAAGAAATGTTTGAATTTCAGTTACGGTATGGTTTTTTGATCTCAGTTGCTGCTTGTTTTTTTTTCCATGTTACCTTAGTCTTATGTGTTTTTATCAGAAAAATGTGGATGATGTCACTGTGAGCCCCTTCATAGATGGCAACTTCCCAGGGTGTCCCAGGAGACCTCCCTGGAATTGGGTTCTGTCTCCATTATTGAATATGTCTTTGACAGAAGCCACTTGGCCTCTGAAGAATAATACCAGAGTCTTAGAATCTTGATATATATGACATTGAATAACACCCAGGAGATATCTATGGGGTTTTGCCTTAACCAAGGATCTGGGTACTTCCCTAGAGTTTTCTAGGAGGTGCTGGTAACACATAATCAAGACATTTATATTTACTCATCACTTTTTAAAGAAAGTAACATCATGTCAGGATTAGACCCATAATATCCCATTGGGTCAGGAGATGAAGAGCAACAGTAGTGAGTGAAGTGGTAACACAGAGACTATAGGCCTGTGTTATATTTTCCCTCCTCTGGTGTCATGGGCTTCTGGTTGCAAGGCTACTTCACTATTCTGGGTTAGGACATGTTGTCTGTGCATGGCCCACTGTCTCTGTAATTGTAGGTAGAGGTCTCCCATCCTTCTCACCTATTGGAACATTTTTCTCATTCCTTTTAGCCCAGAGCTTCTCCTTGCATCTTCCCTGGTGGCTCAGTGGTAAAGAATCCACCTGCAGAATGAAAGATGCAGATTTGATCCCTGGGTCAGGAAGATCCCCTGGAGAAGGAAATGGCAACCCATTCCAGTATTCTTGCCTGGGAAATCCCATGGACAGAGGCTCCTGGTGGGCTACAGTCCATGGGGTTGCAAAAAATTGGGCAGGACTTAGCAACTCAATGACAATAACAATTCTACTTGGATGGTGACAGTAGCCTTGTGATCCAGTTCACCCTCCTTAGTTCTCTTTTGCCTTGAGGCATGGAGGACTTTTATGTACATTAATGGTCAATTAAGGTCTTTATACTTAGTGGTCTTATCATCTCCTTAGATCATATGTTCTTGATTATGCTTCTCTGGATAGATCACTGGATTATTACAGCAGCTGTGACATTTTGGGTTGGATGCCATAGGCAACACACAACAGAGACAATCTGAGATAGTGTATAACAGTCCAACAGATCCTCAACAGGTAGGTGGTGTTGGTACCCGAGTTAGGTGGTAGGTACACAAGTTGCAGGCAAAGCACCTTCCCTTCTGTTAATTGCAAGGGCAATCATGCAGTCCTGCCAACTACACCAATTGTTTTGTACTAGTCTCAGTTGAGTTCAGTTCAGTCACTCAGTCACGTCCAATTCTTTGTGACCTCATGAATCGCAGCTCACCAGGCCTCCCTGTCCATCACCAACTCCCAGAGTTCACCCAAACTCATGTCCGTCAAGTCGGTGATGCCATCCAGCCATCTCATCCTCTGTCGTCCCCTTCTCCTCCTGCCCCTAATCCCTCCCAGCATCAGAGTCTTTTCCATTGAGTCAACTCTTCCCATGAGGTGGCCAAAGTACTGGAGTTTCAGCCTCAGCATCAGTCCTTCCAATGAACACCCAGGACTGATCTCCTTTAGGATGGACTGGTTGGATCTCCTTGCAGTCCAAGGGACTCTCAAGAGTCTTCTCCAACACCACAGTTCAAAAGCATCAATTCTTTGGCGCTCAGCTTTTTTCACAGTCCAACTCTCACATCCATACATGACCACTGGAAAAACCATAGCCTTGACTAGACGGACCTTTATTGGCAAAGTAATATCTCTGCTTTTTAATATGCTATCTGAGGCTCTCAATAATCAGTGATATGCTTGGATTGGCCTTTGTGGTTTTTATTATGATTGAAAGATGCCCTTCTTAATAACCATCATGGAACTTTGAAAAAATAAAAGTTTATTACTTTGAAGATCTGAAAATTACAGAGCATACCCAGGGCCACACTATGAGGTCATGAAGAGAGGGAGAGACAGGGAGACATGGAGAGAGAGAAAGAGAGAGAATGGGCCTCAGTTCAGTCACTCAGTTGTGTCCGACTCTTTGAGACCCCATGAACTGCAGCATGCCAGGCTTCCCTGTCCATCACCAATTCCTAGAGCTTGCTTAAACTCATGTCCACTGAGTCAGTGATGCCATCCAACCATCTCATCCTGTGTCATCCCCCTTTCCTCCTGCCTTCCATCTTTCCCAGCAACAGGATCTTTTCTAATGAGTCAATTCTTTGCATCAGGTGGCTAAAGTATTGGAGTTTCACTTCAGCATCATGTGCACACAAGGAGAATGGGCCTGGGATCCTGTTTTTATTGGGGTCAAGGGTAGAGTTTGAAGTGCTCACTTTTTATTGGTGAATTTAAAACCTAACAGCAGAAATTTAAAGTACAGAAAGAGAAATAAACCAAGTAGCCCAAATGGTCAGGTATTGAATCAACCAAGGTCTCTAAAAAAAAGAACTTCCATGCAGGGAGCTGGGCTGGCTCTTACATCCTGTGGCTAGCAAAGTGTTTATTTGAGATAGCCTACTTTGAAGCAGATGCCTCGTTGAACGGGATGCCTTGGCAATTAAAGCTTGTCAGTCAGTTGCATTCAAAAAAGAAAAAGAAAAAAAAAAAAGCCAAACGTTAGGGCTTACACTACAAGCCTGGAGTGGTGTTCTGAGAAAAGATATTGATCAACTCTTCTTAGACATGAATCTTTCCTAGCAAGACTCTCAGTTTTCAATTTTTGCCTGTATTTCTGGGAAAACCGTTTCAATTGTGAATTCACATGTTTTGCTCTGAATGGGTACATGATCAAACAGGACTGTTGTCTATTCTTCCCTCAGTGCCTGGAGTATACCATCCTGCCTTGTGATGGTGCTAAGTCCTCCAGAATTGCTCAGTCCTTTGCTAGGGTTGTGCATTTGAGATCTTTTCTTGGTAATGGCATGAGGCTGGCTAGCTTTAGAAGCTTAGGTAAGTCTGCAACTCTTCTGTTTTGGCCTTTTGCTCTTCTGGATCCATTTTTCCATCCCTCTCTGGGCCTTAGGAGGCTGAGTTCAGTAAACTGCGTCACTTGGGTTTCCTCGCTAATTGACTGCCTGCCAGTTCAGCCTGTGTCAGTCCCTTCCCTGCCTGGTTGGTTGCCATGGCTACATGGATGGCTTCCATCTTCCTTGACTCCTCTGTGCAGCTACTTCTGCACATCTGAGGCTCTCACATAGCTCCCTTTGCATCTTCCAGCCAAGAGCCAGTGATGGCCGCTGCCGGGAGCCGGTGAGAGACATTCCGCTCGTGACAAAGGTCATGAGGGAGGAGGCTCGGCATACGCAAAGGCGGGATCGAGCCTCGGGAGTCTCCCCGGATATTCTCGAGCATCTGCCCCCCAAAAACCAGAGTCTGCCTACTTTATTGCTTTGTGCTCTCACCTCTGACTTTACTAGGGGCTGTCCCCTACCACCATCTTGCTCTCTCTGTCAAAGAGTTAACTTACAGCTCCAATTAATAAAGTTCCTGGGCAATTAGGAGTGTTTAAATCCAAACCCCTTAGATGGCTCTCTAACTCTCCTGACAAGTTTACCCGGACTCCTACAGCTATGCATACGATTGTTTACAGTCTTCCAGCCTCAAGAGGCATAGGAAGCTTAAGATATTCAAATAGCTTAGAACCTCTCAGAGAGTTAGAAACTGTCAGAATAAACTAGTAAAGGATTTCATTGATGAGCCAATGATTGTTGCCAAGTTTTCACATCCCCTGAATTGTATCCTTGAATATATATTAATTAATAGTTGGTATGTAGAAAAAATAAGTAGTGGCCTTGGTGTTAGTAACTTTAGACCCTTAAGGTAGTAAATTCTTTCCTTTGTTGTAAACCCATTACACATCCACCCTATAGGAATGCAATTTTATCTTCGGAAGATGGCGCCAAATCTTAAAATAATTACTCTTAGAGAAAATAAGTCTTTGTTGATAAGTCCTTGTCAAGAGTCATAAAATGTTAATAGGCCTTCTGGCCAGAAGATGATGTAAATCACCTAAACCATTTGTATACGATAAATTTGCAGGAAAGAAACCCTGGTTTTTGATAAGAATCAAAGAGTGCTGACTTTGCATCCCCTATTATCCTCTATGTGTAACTTAGGGTATATAAGCCCCTGTTAAAAATAAAGCTACGGGCCTTGCTCACTAACGCTTGGTCTCCCCATGTCATTCTTTCCTTTAACTTCCGGCTGAAGTCTCCATCTGGAGCGTGGATATCCTCTGCGACCACTTATTTGCCTGGGCTTCTAAGACCCACTCGAGAAGGTGTCTAAGGTGGGGCACCTTCCGCTATTCGAGAGGGCACCTGCGGCCTCCGTGGTCAGAGCTAACCTGGTGTCACGGGTTATATTGATTTTCCGCGTAAACCAAGCTACTCAGCCTCTTTTCTCCACTGAATTTTCCTACTGAGCTATCCTCATTCTATTACTCTTTATATCTCTAATTACCATTTGAATAGGTCGCCGACGCCGTCTCCCCTTCGAATACCCTGGATCAGCCGGGGCTGGACCCCGACAGGCTGCCCCTGATGGTAGTTGCTGGATACTTCATTCACTCCTGGTGTTTCCTTGATCTCTGTTCACTTCAGTGGCTCAGTCGTGTCCGACTCTTTGTGACCCCAGGGACTGCAGCACGCCAGGCTTCCCAGTCCATCACCAACTCACGGGGCTTGCTTAATCTCATGTCCATCGAGTTGGTAATGCCATCCAACCATCTCATCCTCTGTCATCCCCTTCTCCTCCTGCCTTTATTCTTTCCCAATATCAGGGTCTTTTCCAGTGAGTCAGTTCTTCACATCAGGTGGCCAAAGTATTGGAGTTTCAGCTTCAGCATCAATCCTTCCAAAGAATATTCAGGACTGATTTCCTTTAAGATTGACTGGTTTGATCTCCTTGAGTCCAAGGGACTCTCAAGAATCTTCTCCAACACCACAGTTCAAATGCATCAATTCTTCGGCGCTTAGCTTTCTTTATGTAATCCAATTCTCATATCCATACATGACTACTGGAAAAACCATAGCTTTGACTAGACGGACCTTTATTGGCAAAGTAATATCTCTGCATTTTAATATGCTGTCTAGTTTGGTCAAAGCTTTTCTTCCATGGAGCAAGCGTCTTTTAACTTCATGGCTGCAATCATCATCTGCAGTGATATTTGAGCCCAAGAAAATAAAATCTGTGACTGTTTCCATTGTTTCCCCATTTATTTCTCATGAAGTGATGGGATTATATGCCATGATCTTAGTTTTTTGAATGTTGATTTTTAAGCCAGCTTTTTCACTCTCCTCTTTCATTTTCATTAAGAGGCTCTTTAGTTACTCTTCAGTTTTTGCCATGAGGGTGGTATCATCTGTGTATCTGAGATTATTGATATTTCTCCCAGCAATCTTGATTCCAACTTATGCTTCATCCAGCCTGGCATTTTGCATGATGTACTCTGCATATAAGTTAAAAAACAGGGTGACAATATACAGCCTTGATGTACTCCTTTCCCAATTTGGAACCAGTCTGTTGTTCCATGTCCAGTTCTAACTGTTGCTTCCTGACCTGCATACAGATTTCTCAGGAGGCAGGTAAGATGGTCTGGTATTCCTATCTCTTTAAGGATTTTCCACAGTTTGTTGTGATCGACACAGTCAAAGGCTTTGAAAGTGAAAGTTGCTCAGTTGTGTCCAACTCTTTGTGACCCCATGGACTATAGAGTCCATGAAATTCTCCAGGCCAGAATACTGGGGTGATTAGCTGTTCCCTTCTCCAGGGGATCTTCCCAACCCAGGAGTCAAACCCAGTTCTCCCACATTGCAGGCAGATTTTTTACTGATTGAGCCACAAGACCAGCTGAGCCACAAGGGAAAGCACAAGGGAAGGCTTTGGTGTAATCAATAGAGCAGAAGTAGGTGTTTTCCTGGAACTCTCTTGCTTTTTCAGTGATCCAGCAGATGTTGGAAATTTGATCTCTGGTTCCTCTGCCTTTTAAATCCAGCTTGAAAATCTGAAAGTTCACAGTTCATGTACTGCTGAAACCTGGCTTGGAGAATTTTGAACATTATTTTGCCAGCATGTGAGATGAGTACAAGTGTGTGGTAGTTTAAATGCTCTTTTGGCATTGCCCTTCTTTGGAATTGGAATGAAAACAGACCTTCTCCAGTCCTGTGGCCACTGCTGAACTTTCCAAATTTGCTGGCATATTGAATGTAGCACTTTTACAGCATCATCTTTTAGGATTTGAAATAGCTTAGCTAGAATTCCATCACCTCCAGTAGCTTTGTTCATAGTGATGCTTCCTAAGGCCCACTTGACTTCACATTCCAGCATGTCTGGCTCTAGGTGAGTGATCACAGCATCTTGGTTATCTGGGTCATGAAGATGTTTTTTGTATAGTTCTTCTATGTGTTCTTGCCACCTCTTCTTAATATCTTCTGCTTCGGTTAGGTCCATATCATTTCTGTCCTTATTGGGCCCATCTTTGCATGAAATGGTCCCTTGGTATCTCTAATTTTCTTGGAGAGATCTCTAGTCTTTCCCATTCTATTGTTTTCCTCTATTTTTTTTGCGTTGATCACTGAGGAAGGCCTTCCTATCTCTCCTTGCTATTCTTTGGAACTCTGCATTCAGATGGGTATATCTTTCTTTTTTTCCTTTGCCTCTCACTTCTCTTCTTTTCTCAGCTATTTGTAAGGCATCCTCAGACAATCATTTTGCCTTTTTGCATTTCTTTTTCTTGGGGATGGTCTTGATCACTGCCTTCTGTACTGTGTCATTAACCTCCGTCCATAGTTCTTCAGGCACTCTGTCTATCAGATCTAATCCCTTGAGTCTATTTGTCACTTCCACTGTATAATTGTAAGGGATTTAATTTAGGGCATATCTGAATGGTCTAGTGGTTTCCCCTACTTTCTTCAATTTAAGTCTGAATTTGGCAATAAACAGTTCATTATCTGAGTCACAGTCAGCTCCTCATCTTGTTTTTGCTGACTTTATAGCACTTCTCTATCTTTGGCTGCAAAGAATATAATCAATCTGATTTCTGTATTGACCATCTGGTGATGTCCATGTGTAGAGTCTTCTCTTGTGTTGTTGGAAGAGGATGTTTGCTATGAGCAGTGTGTTCTCTTGGCAAAACTCTGTCAGACTTTGCCCTGCTTCATTTTGTACTCCAAGGCCAGATTTGCCTGTTACTCCAGGTATCTCTTGACTTCCTACTTTTGCATTCCAGTCCCCTATAATTAAAAGGATATCTTTTTGGGGTGTTAGTTCTAGAAGGTCTTGTAGGTCTTTATAGAACTGTTCAACTTCAGCTTCTTCAGCATTACTGGTTGGGGTATAGACTTGGATTACTTTGGTATTGAATGGTTTGCCTTGGAAATGAGCAGAGATCATTCTGTCATTTTTGAGATTGCACCGAAGTACTGCATTTCAGACTTTCTTGTTGACTGTCAGGGTTACTGCTTTTCTTCTATGGGATTTTAGCCCACAGTAGAAGATATAATGGTCATCTGAATTAAATTTGCCCATTCCAGTCCATTTCAGTTCACTGATTCCTAAACTGTCTGTGTTTACTCTTGCCATCTCTTGCTTGACCATGTCTATTTTACCTTGATTCATAGACCTAACATTCTAACATCAGTCTAACATTCATAGGTTCCTATGAATTTGCTCTTTATAGCACCAGACTTTACTTCTATCACTAGTTACATCCACAACTGGGTATTGTTTTTGCTTTGACTCCATCTCTTCATTCTTTCTGGAGTTTTTTCTCCACTCTTCTCCAGTAGCATATTGGGTATCTACCAACCTGGGGAGTTCATCTTTCAGTGTCCTATCTTTTTGCTTTTTCATACTGTTCATGGGGTCCTCAAGGCAACAGTACTGAAGTGGTTTGCCATTCCCTCCTTCAGTGGACCATGTTTTATCAGAACTCTCCACCATGACCCATCAGTCTTGGGTGGCCCTACATGGCATGGCTCATAGTTTCATTGAGTTAGACAAGGCTGTGATCCATGTAATCAGTTTGATTCAGTTCAGTTCAGTTGCTCAGTCATGTCTGACTCTTTGCAACCCCATGAACCACAGCACGTCAGGCCTCCCTGTCCATCACCAACTCCCGGAGTCCACCCAAACCCATGTCCATTAAGTCGGTGATGCCATGCAACTGTCTCATCCTCTGTCATCCCTTTCTCCTCTTGTCCTCAATCTTTCCCAGCATCAGGGTCTTTTCCAATGAGTCAGCTCTTTGCATCAGGTGGCCAAAGTATTGGAGTTTCAGCTTCAACATCAGTCCTTCCAATGAACACCCAGGACTGATCTTCAGTCTGATTAGTTTTCTGTGATTGTGGTTTTCATTCTGTCTGCACTCTGAAGGATAAGGATAAGAGGCTTATGGAAGCTTCCTGATGGGAGAAACTGACTGTGGGGGAAATTGGGTCTTGTTCTGTTGGGCGGGGCCATAGCTCAGTAAATCTTTAATCCAATTTTCTGTTGATGGGTGGGGCTGTGTTCCCTTCCTGTTGTTTGGCCTGAGACCAAACTATGGTGGAGGTAATGTTGACCTCCTTCCAAAAGTCCTGTGCACACACTGCTGCACATAGTGCCCCTTACCCTGCATCAGGCCACCGCTGACCCATGCCTCCACTGGAGACTCCTGGACACTCACAGGCAAGTCTGGGTCAGCTCTTCTTGGGGTCACTGCTCCTTTCTCCTGGATTCTGGTGTGCACAAAGTTTTGTTTGTGTTCTCTGAGAGTCTGTTTCTCCAGTCCTGTGGGAGCTCTGTAATCAAATCTAGCTTGATCTCTGTGCATCTCAGTAAATAATCCCTTTTGGAAAGTCTTTTCAAGTTGAATACCTGGAGGAAATCTCTGTTTTTATTTTAGTCTCCGCCTAAATGGGGAAGCAGATCTTCCTTCACTTGTCTTAGTGTAACTGAGAGGGTGATGTGAGATCCTGTGTGGGAATGTGCTTCAGAATTGGAAACATTCAATTTCAGGGTGCCATCTATGGTGCTATGGTGACTATTCCTGAAGTCTGAGATATATTCCTAGTTCTAAGGCATTTTGGACAGTTTTCAGTATTTGATATTTACACAGTAAACTCTTAATTAAATCAGGGAGCAGAATGTGGGGAAAGATAGCAGGACCATCTACTTACTTTTGTCAGGCGAGTGTATTCTCCTTGGTTCAACTCCTGTGTCTCGTCACAACAAAGATTTGGAGTGACGGACATTAAAGCCCTCGGCGTGGCGTGAGAGCATATCGACCCAAAGACATAAAGAGAAGAGTGCCCCAGCGCATGGGAGACAGAGAGACCCCCAGCCCTTTGGCTCCTCTTTTTATAAGTTTTTTCTCCCCTTGGGCCTGCCCTATGTAAATTGGGTTAGCCAGGAGTGTTGTTTGTTCCACCTGAGGCCCTTACTCCGGTCCTTGGACCTTCCTTTGTTCTATTTTCGCGGGCTTTTCCCTTCCTCATCTTTTAGCCACCGCCATTCTGGACTCCTGTTTCCTATTCTAACTACCTAACACTTTTAACTGTACAGACTCACTATGTTTCTGGGAGATACAAGACTGCCCAGTTTAATTGTCTTTGTTGTTAATGAGAAAAATTTCCAGAATCTGCTAACAGGTTGGTATATAGCCCAGTTTTCAGAGTTTCATTGTTTTCATTTCAATCTTGTTTCCATAAGTATTTATTTGAAAGTTAGATAATATATTAGGGTCACTGAAAGATTTCATATTAACTTAAAAAACGTCAAAAGCCTAAGTTTAAAGTAAGGTAAAAGAGCCCTGCTTATTTAACTTATATGCAGAGTACATCATGAGAAACGCTGGGCTGGAAGAAACACAAGCTGGAATCAAGATTGCTGGGAGAAATATCAATAACCTCAGATATGCAGATGACACCACCCTTAGGGCAGAAAGTGAAGAGGAACTAAAAAGCCTCTTGATGAAAGTGAAAGAGGAGAGTGAAAAGTTGGCTTAAAGCTCAACATTCAGAAAACAAAGATCATGGCATCTGGTCCCATGACTTCATGGGAAATAGATGGGGAAACAGTGTCAGACTTTATTTTTTTGGGCTCCAAAATCACTGCAGATGGTGACTGCAGCCATGAAATTAAAAGACACTTACTCCTTGGAAGGAAGTTATGACCAACCTACATAGCATATTCAAAAGCAGACATTACTTTGCCAACAAAGGTTCGTCTAGTCAAGGCTATGGTTTTTCAAGTGGTCATGTATGGATGTGAGAGTTGGACTGTGAAGAAAGCTGAGCGCCAAAGAATTGATGCTTTTGAACTGTGGTGTTGGAGAAGACTCTTGAGAGTCCCTTGGACTGCAAGGAGATCCAACCAGTCCATCCTAAAGGAGATCAGTCCTGGGTGTTCATTGGAAGGACTGATGCTGAGGCTGAAACTCCAATACTTTGGCCACCTCATGGGGAGAGTTGACTCATTGGAAAAGACTCTGATACTGGGAGGGATTGGGGGCGGGAGGAGAAGGGGACGACAGAGGATGAGATGGCTGGATGGCATGACTGACTCAATGGACGTGAGTCTCAGTGAACTCTGGGAGTTGGTGATGGACAGGGAGTCCTGACGTGCTGTGATTCATGGGGTCTCAAAGAGTTGGACACGACTGAGTGACTGAACTGAACTGAACTGAAAAGAGAGAGAGAGAATAGGTTGCCTATAGAGATAGGGCAGTCACAGGAAGACTTTCTGACACAGTGACATTTGAGCTGAGATCTAAATGATACAAGGGAGCGAGCTGGACACATATCTGGGGGAGGGCATTTCTGGTAGAGGGAACAGCATGTGCACTAGCCTGGAGGAAGACTGTGCTTGGTGTGCTTGAGGGACAGCGTGGAAGTTAATGAGACTGGAGAGGAATGAGTGAGGGATGAGTAAGAGCTGAAGTCTGAGTGGGGACTGGGGAAAGGCTTGAAGTGTCCTCTTGCCATTGGAAAGAAGGTTCTGACTGATCCTTATGATGACGGGGGGCCTTGAAGGGTTTGGAGTGGAAGAGTGACATGATCAGACTTTAAGAGACTCTCTTCTGCTGCTGCAGAGAAAAAGTTCTGAAGAGGGTGAGGGTAGAGTGAAGGTGGCCAGTTAGGAGGCTTTTGTTGTGATTCAGGTAGAGATGAGGGTGGTTTGGATTAGAGTTATTGCAGGGGAGGTCATGATAGATGGTTGGATTCTCTGAATATTTTGAAGGCAGAGATGGCAGATCTTAATCATGGATTGGATTCAAGGTATGAAAGAAAGGAATTAAGAATGGCTCTGGGTTTTGGCCTGATGAGTGGTGTTTGAAGTATAAATAAACATCTGTCTAGTTAGGGCAGTAGTTCTCAACCCAGGCAATTTTACTTCCTACAGGACATGGCAATGTACAGACATAGTTTTGTCACATCTGGGGTGAGGAGTATGTGTTAAAGAAATCTATTAGGCAAAACCCAGGGATGCTGCTGAACCCCTTACAATGCATAGGACATCCGCCCACAACAAAGAATTACCTGGCCCCAATGTCATTGGTTCTGCAGCTGAGAAACCTAGAGTTAGGAAGATCACTGCTTTTTTCTTTTCTCAGCCTCTTTATTCTCTTGGCTTTGTTCTCTCCTCTGCAAATGGATTTCTTTGCTGCTTCTTGGACAAGTTAGGAAATGATTGGCCCAACTCTTCCGCCTCCTTCCTGTCAAATGTGACCTTCAAGCTTTCACATCCAAATTCAACTCAGTATACACTATCTCTTTTTCCCAATTTCGTATTACTGGGAGAGAGATTTTCACTGGTTCAGGCATTTCCTCTGTTCCAATAATGCATGTCAAAAGGTGGTCTTGTGTGGGTTCCTGGTCACTTAAGAAAGACTATAGGAAAGATATTCTGGGGAAGAGTGAGTGTTAAGATATTCTGGGAAAGAGTGAGGGTTAGATAGGAAAATTAACTGGACTGTCTATTGTATGAACTTGGAGGATTCAACCTAAAGCTTTGACTCCTAGGGGCCAAACAGAATTCTCCAGGGTTCTGCAATTTTAGTCCATTCCTTTCAAGTAGCAGGAGAGGGGAACTATGGTTATGGATCTAGGTTAAGGACCTCCTGGGCCATGTTTGGAATCTAGATCTCCACTGAGCTGGATGCAAAGGAGAAAGCTATTTTCTGTGTTCTTCCTCTCCCCTTCTGATTGAATTTGAATCCAGTATTATCTTCAGAGGAAATAATCTGGAGCAACAAGCACTCATAGCTAGTGACTGGCATGAAAAATAACAGTGGGGAGGGAGCATGGAATGCAGTATGCATTTATTGTGACATATGGCTCTCCTGGTTTTTCATTCACTGTATTATCTAGGCAGGAACTTGTTTTTAGAGAGAAGGAGGTATTCTGCAGATGGCAGCATATTGGAATCATTGTCAAAAAGAGGAAAGATTATATCAGGCTCATATTGAATCAAATGTTCGGTTATGAATTAGTCTGAGATCATTTTTCCATGCAGTAATGAGAAGTTTAATATTTCCAGCCTGCTGTTCCACATGACTAATGCATTTCTCACAAAAGGATGTCTCTGAGGGCCTCAAAATAATGTTAATAAAAACTGTCATAGGAACAGAAGGATGATGGTGAGGATAAAGGTAGCCTGATCAGGCCCAGGGCTGTGCTGGCAGACTCCTGGCATGGGCAAAGCAGGAGACCCTGGTGACCAAAATGTTTTATTTGCTTCACCTGCCCATTGCAAGTACCTATATTTCTGAGACCTTTGAGGTAAGGCTTTGAAAGTCCCTGTACTGAGGCATATATCATCTAATAATTCAGGCATGAAAGGGCATTTGCCCTTAAATTTTTTGAATTGATGCTTTTGAACTGTGGTGTTGGAGAAGACTCTTGAGAGTCCCTTGGACTGCAAGGAGATCCAACCAGTCCATCCTAAAGGAGATCAGCCCTGGGATTTCTTTGGAAGGAATGATGCTAAAGCTGAAACTCCAGTACTCTGGCCACCTCATGCGAAGAGTTGACTCATTGGAAAAGACTCTGATGCTGGGAGGGATTGGGGGCAGGAGGAGAAGGGGACGACAGAGGATGAGATGGCTGGATGGCATCACTGACTCGATGGACATGAGTCTGAGTGAACTCCGGGAGTTGGTAATGGACAGGGAGGCCTGGCGTGCTGTGATTCATGGGGTCACAAAGAGTCGGACACGACTGAGTGACTGAACTGAACTGAACTGAATTTATATACAGTATCAGTCACCCTCTTAAAAGGTACAATTCAATGGTCTGTATATTCACAGAGTTGCGCACTGATCGTCACAATGAATTTTAGAACATTTTCATTACTCTAAAAAAAAAAACAAATACAACAGAACCCTCAAAACAAAGCATGCTTATTTCCCTCAAAACTTCAGCCGTAGGCAACTATTAATCTATTTTCTCTGTAAATTTGCCTTTTTTGGAAGATTTCATGTAAACAGTGTCATGCAATATGTAATATTTTGTGTCTGGCTTCTTTTAGTTAGTATATCAATAACATTTTCAAGGTTCATTCCTGCCATACCATGTATTATTTTTTATGGCTGAATAGTATTTCATTGTATGGATGTATCAGGTTTTATTTATCCATTCATTAGTCAATGGGCATTTGGGTTGTTTCCAGTTTTTGAAATATGAGTAATACTGCTATAAACATTCATGTATAGGCCATTTGCCTATATTTAGTTTATCAAGTGAAATAGCCAACTGCTCTAGGCATTTGCTATGATTTGCCCACTTCCCTCTTTGCCCTTTATCTCTGCCCAAGTTAATTATGCTTTCCATTCTCATAGCATCTTGTATATTTTCCCATTATTAGTACTTGTCACACTCTACTGTGATGATTTTCTAATTATCTTACCTGTCATCTCTGTGAAAGCAAGGGCCATGTCTTATTTGTCTTTCTATCCCCAACACCTAGTAATACGAAGTTTACAACTAGTTCTACTTCTTAATTAACTGCTGGATGGCATTTAAAAACAATGAGTATCTATCTATCTACCTACCTATCCACCTACCTACCTGTGCCCGGTCTTTGTTGCAGCATACAAGATCTTTAGCTGGGGCATACAAACTCTTAGTTGTGGCAGGTGGGATCTAGTTCTCTGACCAGGGATCAAACTTGGGCCTCTTGCTCCCCTGTGGGAGCATGGAATCTTAGCCACTGGACCACCAGGGAAGTCCCAACAATGAATTTTTATACCAGACTCGAAAAGAATTTCAGTTTCAATTTGACCTAAAATTCCCCATATTTTTCTCTTTAGTTTCTCTCTAGTTTCCATGGGTTCTTTTTTGTTAGAGGTGGATCTGATTGGTCTGTCCTGGTCATTCCTGGTGAATCAGAAGGAGGCACCTAGAAGATTTGGAAAATTAGACTTTTTTCCCTTATATTTATAATGTTAAATGATCTTTTTGTGTCTTTCCTTTTATTTTTATTTTTGAGCTCTGCAGGCAGGGGAGCACCTAAAACAGGGATATTGATTCATTGACACATTGGGGTAGGTGAGTCATAACCATCACACAATGTGGGCTGCAGTCAAAGGGGAGACTCCTTGGACCTTGCTGAGGACAGCTTTGCTGTTGGTGACACAGATGAGCCTTCTCTGCGGCATCTGCTCAGTCTTTTTTTTCCCACAGGAAATGATCAGATCTTCCTTGAGGACCTCAGGGCTTTGTGTGCTCAGTGTGGTTTTCAAGGTGGTACAGTCCCTCACATACAAGTGACAGAGGCCACACAACTGGACTGAGCCCTCTGACGGGTTGGTTTCTGACTGTCATGGCCAAGGCTGCCCCCGCTTCTAGGCCACTCTGTCGCCCTCAGTGCTCCTGAGGCCTTACAATGGGGGGAGATCCTGGAGGGTTTGGAGCAGAGGAGCAACATGATCAGACTCTTATTTGAAAGGCATTCTCTGGCTGCTGTGTAGAAAAAGCTCTGGGGTGGGTGAGGGTAGAGTGAAGGTGACCAGTTAGGAGGCTTTTGAGGTAATTTGGGGAGACAGGATGGTGGCTTGGACTAGGGTTGTTGCCCTGAAAGTTATAAGAAATGGCTGAATTCTGGGTATATTCTAAAGGGAGAGGTGGCAGATTTTAAGCATGGATTGGATGCAAGGTGTGAAGGAAAGGAGGTAAGGATGACTCTGGGTTTTGCCTTGAGTAATGGTGGTTGGAGGATAAATGAATGGCTAGTTGAGGCTGTAGTTCTCACCCTTATATACCCTCTCAGAGTGCCCACCTCCAGTTTTGAGTCTTCTTGTTTGCTAGCTGAGGCCTCAATGATGTTCAAGGTCTGGACAATCAAGCTTTGTTTCAGCTCTGTGTTCACAGTGCCAAGCACAGCACTATACCCCTCTCTAGGTGACTGTTTTTGAGTGGACCACTTGTTGGCATCCCTTTAGGGCTTGTTGAGGACATAGGTACATGAGGTACAAGAGCTCTCTGGGTGTGGGAAACAAAGTATGTATGAGTCTAGAATAGACTAGAGGCCTTGGCACATTTTTGCTTAGAGAGAGGGGCAATCCTGGAATTCAGGCATGACCTGGTGAACTAAATGGTTTTTTTAGCTGAATGGTGTCTCTTCATCTATTCTTGGGGAGCTAGACATTTGTGTAGGCTTCTAAGATGATTTCTAGTTCTGAGCATTCAGAAAAGGCGTGGGCTTCAAAATTATTTTCCTCTCCTGATCTGAAGTTGCCTCAGATTATTGAAGGTAAAGGACCTGTTTGTTTCCATCTGAATAGTAAATCCTTGGACATGTGTTGCTTTTGGTACTTTTTCCAAGTGTTTTTAGAGAATTCTTTCAGGGGACCCACACAGCCCCAGGGGACTGGGACCATGTCTTTTCCTTCTATAATCCTGACTTCTGACATGATGCTGCCTATTTGGCAGTTACTAATTCCATCTAACTTCAGTGAGTATGTGGCAAGGATTTGCTCTTCCTTTTCACAAATAAAGCAATGAGGACTAGACAGGTGATCACTGTTTAAAGACAGATAGAGATTTTCTTTGGAGAAGGAAATGGCAACCCACTCCAGTATTCTTACCTGGTGAATTTCATGGACAGAGGAGCCTGGCAGGCTACAGTCCATGGAGTCGCAGAGAGTGACACAGCTGAGCAACTAACACACACAGAGGCTTTTAAAATCTTTTTTCATCATGTTATCCATCTCTAATTAGTTTGCTGATAATTTGTGCTGATGACATGTGGCTGCTTCAAATAATTGGTGTGTTTTGGTAATAAATCCATTCTTGTCTTTTCTTTGGGCCCACTGTTTAGATTTCCTTTGCCTTCCCATCCTGTTGTCTTCCCCTTGAGAATGAATAGCCAGGGAGTCATATCAGCGAGGTATCTGTATAAACAAAACGAAAACCCAAAACAAATAAGGGTGACAGGTTTTGAGAGAATCCCACTACAAGGTGCTAACATACTGAATAACTCTGAATTCCAAGGCTCAGAAGGCCCATCTTTCTCTCCATAGCAGCACCAAGGGGCATTTTAAGTGTGTGAAACATTGGGAGTGACTAATGTGGATTTTTCTCTCTCCTTTAAGTAATCAGTAGTGATACCATTCACCCTGAAATTGATCAAATCCATGCAAGGAGGAGTTGTGTATGTCTTCTGATATTTGCCTGTCTTTCTGCTCCTGAAGACTGTAAGCCTCATGAGTTCATGTCTTCTGTGTCTGTACAACTTTCACAGTGTCTTTCATGGACTGGAGCCCAATGAACAGTTGATTTAAAATAATTTTATCCATTGGATATTTCTCCAGGAATATTCCACATTTAGTTTAAGATCATTGTGAGTTAATATAGTCCCCTCTTTGTTCTCAAAAGGATTTAAGTCTCCTTATGTGGATGTTACATGGCAAGAAAATAAATTAGAGAAAGATATGACAATATAAGGGCTTCTCTAGTGGCTCAGTGGTAAAGAATCCACCTGCAATGCAGGAGATATGGATTTGATTGCTGGGTTGGGAAGATCCTCTGGAGGAAGAAATGGCAACCCCCTCCAGTATTCTTACCTGGAGAATCCCATGGACAGAGGAGCTTGGTGGGCTCAGTCCATGAGGTTGCAAAAGAGTCAGACACGATTGAAGCAACTGAGCACACACGCATGCAGGACAAAATAAGAAAAACAAGGGTAGGGTCATAGTATGGAGGCCCTATGAGCCACACATGCTGTAGGCAGACCACAGATTTGGCTTTGCAAGACTAAATAGGAAACCCTACTGGTTACACAGTTCATATGATAAAAGCAAGTCAGCTTCTCTGGAGGAGCACAAACACTGGCTCCTAAGAGTCTAAAGGAGTTTCTTGAAGGCTGTCCATGAAATTCATAACCCTCTGCTGGCTGGACTCTCCAAGGGGTAGATTTTCAAGTACAGAATGGATTGAATAGACTGAACAGCTCTCAACCAGTCCTTCGTAAATTGTATTTCTCTCAGCTGAGCTTTTGTTCAAATGCAGTTTATTTTTAAGACAGTGTATTCATCTTGCTCCCAAAGTAACTCTCCTTTCTGCTTCTCTTTTTCTGAAAGAAAACTATAATTGTATAGGCACATCAGTCTGTATGACTGTAGCTGTGTAAGACTCCTTTGTTTATTCTCCAATCAGTTCTCTTTCTCCTTTTCTTCTCTCCTTCCTCCCGACTTTCTTCTTTCTTCCATCACTTACTATGTGCCAGGAACTGACTGTGCATTTGAAGGCATGATATTAAATAAATGTAACGATTGGCAAGAGGACTGGCCAGTCAGAAAGAATATCAGCTTTGACATAGGAACAAGGTTCTCAAAGCCTTCTCCTGTGTCAGGCATAAGCTGTTTGATTGCCGACTGGGGAGGGGTGTAGTTTTGGAAAATTCCAGGCTGGGATGGTGGGTAGGCACGGGGATAAATGCGTGGTGGTTTCAGTAAGGATCTATTTTTTACTCCCAAGTATGAAAGTGCCTCAGTGTATTAATAGCTGATCCAGCTGCACTAGTGGATGCTGATGCGTATCAGCCCTGGGTATATGTGGTCGCAAATATGACTCAGCCATGGTTCGTATCCCAGAGGACACTGGCATTCACTGTCTTCAGAATGTGTTCTAGGAATATCCTTTCCTCTTTCTGTCTTTTGCTACAACTGTAATTTAAGTCCTTTCTATCTCAGAGTCTATTGATTATAATTATCTCTTTACTGATCTTCTAAATTTCTTTATTCTCTTATTTTGCTTCTTTCCGATGTTTCAAGTATGTGCTGCCAGAGAAAATTTCCTAAAATACTGCTTCTATCATGCCGTTACTTTCTACTCCAAAACCATCACTGGCTTTTCTCTTCTTTCTATGGTAATAGTCATACTCTTTAGCTGAGCATTCATGCTTTCTGTTTTACCTACACCACTGCATCAAGGTGTGTGATGTCATAGAAGGACAAGCTGTGGTCCTCCCCATTCTTAAGCAGTTTAAAATGGTATGGAAGGGATGTCTGTAATGATTATTATGTAGTAAAAATGAATGTGGGGAGCAAGTAGGTGATGGGGTGTGAGATGAGTATTGGACAGTCAGAAAATAAAGTCCCTTCAAGTCTGACTTTTATTGGGAAGCTGAGAACAATAGATTCCTGGGTATAGGCCCCTGATTTCCAGGTTGTTGGTGCTGGAATGGACAAGGGGGGTTGTCAACCTCAAAATGAAACTTTTTATAATTTCTGAGATGAAAACCCAGGGTGCAAAGCCTTTTCAACATTTAAGACCCTGAATAAATTCCAAACAGGACAGCACAAGTATATTCAAGACTTACTTTCATGTCTTACCACCTCCCTCATAATTTTATCCTCTACTCTCAGTGGACCTCTGATTAGAGATGGCCTGATTAGATTCATAGGATAAGACCTGCAGGGTGTATCCAGGGTCCTTTCTCTGAGCTGTTTGTGAAAAAGCTTGGCTTAGCAGTCCCTGGGCTTAGGCTAAGAGAAGCTATTCCTACCTACCATGTACTCAGAACGGACAATAACCTTGTGCTCAGCTGCTCTGTTGTGTCAGACTCTCTGTGACATGACAGTCAGTTGTGTCAGACTCTCTGTGACCCTACGGACTGTAGCCCGCCAGGCTCCTCCATCCATGGCATTTCTCAGGCAAGATGGGCTGCCGTCTCCTCCTCCAGAGGATTTTCCGAGCCCAGGGATTGAACACATGTCTCTTGCGTCTCATACATTGGCAGACTTGTTCTTTGTGTGCCACTTGGGAAGCCCTTGTACTACACTCAATCTTAGCCAGAAGGCCAAGAACTTGGCTATAAAAGTTAGGCATTTTGCTAACATTTTCAAGCACAATCTCATTTAATCCTCACCATTATCTTGTAAGGTAGGTATTATAAGTAAACTGAAGCCCAAAGGCTAATTTATCCAAGATTACCCAGTGGATATATCCTCGTCAGGACTGTAGGGTTACCAGAATCTAGGCTCATTCCACTCTATCACTTTGCCCTTCTAGAATTAGTATAGACATTTTCCTCCACTATCCGAAAGTAGAGCATTAGTATGAAATCTTTTGTAATCAGAAATGGCGTCACAGGAAGAAGCAGTTACCTTGGAACATGACTTGCTCACGGATGTGCAGATGAAGCATAGGTGCTCACAGACACAGTTCAATGCTATGGCGGCTGGATGCTGAGACGCTGAATGTAGTTCCCAGGGAAGGAGTTTGGTGGTACCACTCTCACTGCTGGGTGCACCACTTTGTTTGCAAAACAAGCACTGAGCACTGTTTTGCTTTTACCTTCTTACATTGTAAATGTTGAAGTCCACTGGGTTTCTTTTGGTTAGTGAAAATAGGTAGGTCTCTTGTAGAAAGCCAAATGGTGTAAAGGGAACTTTTCAAAAGTGGGGGATACTGTCTTGATGACTGTGGCTTTGTAGTAGGGCCTGAAGTCAGGCAGGTCAATTCCTCCAGTTCCATTCTTCTTTCTCAAAATTGCTTTGCTATTCGAGGTTTTTTGTATTTCCGTACAAATTGTGAAATTATTTGTTCTAGCTCTGTGAAAAATACCGTTGGTAGCTTGATAGGGATTGCATTGAATCCATAGATTGCTTTGGGTAATATACTCATTTTCACTATATTGATTCTTCCCATCCAAGAACACCGTATATTTCTCCATCTAATAGTGTCCTCTTCGATTTCTTTCACCAATGTTTTATAGTTTTCTATATATAGGTCTTTTGTTTCTTTAGGTAGATATATTCCTAAGTATTTTATTCTTTTCGTTGCAATAGTGAATGGGATTGTTTCCTTAATTTCTCTTTCTATTTTCTCATTATTAGTGTATAGGAATGCAAGGGATTTCTGTGTGTTGATTTTATATCCTGCCACTTTACTATATTCATTGATTAGCTCTAGTAATTTTCTGGTGGAGTCTTTAGGGTTTTCTATGTAGAGGATCATGTCATCTGCAAACAGGGAGAGTTTTACTTCTTCTTTTCCAATTTGTATTCCTTTTATTTCTTTTTCTGCTCTGATTGCTGTGGGTAAAACTTCCAAAACTATGTTGAATAGTATTGGTGAGAGTGGGCACCCTTGTGTTGTTCCTGACTTTAGGGGAAATGCTTTCAATTTTTCACTATTGAAGATAATGTTTGCTGTAGTTTTGTCATATATAGCTTTTATTATGTTGAGGTATGTTCCTTCTATGCCTGCTTTCTGGAGGGTTTTTTATCATAAAGATGTTGAATTTTGTCAAAGGCTTTCTCTGCATCTATTGAGATAATCATATGGTTTTTATTTTTCAATTTGTTAGTGTGGTGTATTACATTGATTGATTTGCAGATATTGAAGAATCCTTGCATCCCTGGGATAAAGCCCACTTGGTCATGATGTATGATCTTTTTAATGTGTTGTTGGATTCTGTTTGCTAGAATTTTGTTAAGGATTTTTGCATCTATGTTCATCAGTGATATTGGCCTGTAATTTTCTTT
>NW_011494952.1:2109084-2110232 GCF_000754665.1 Bison bison bison | reverse complement strand
TATTGCTATGAACCTTCCCCTTAGCACTGATTTTACAGCGTCCCACAGGTTTTGGGTTGTTGTGTTTTCATTTTCATTCATTTCTATGCATATTTTGATTTCTTTTTTAATTTCTTCTGTGATTTGTTAGTTATTCAGCAGAGTGTTGTTCAGCCTCCATATGTTGGAATTTTTAATAGTTTTTCTCCTGTAATTGAGATCTAATCTTACTGCATTGTGGTCAGAAAACATGCTTGAAATGATTTCAATTTTTTTGAATTTACCAAAGGTAGATTTATGACCCAGGATGTGATCTATCCTGGAGAAGGTTCCACATGTGCTTGAGAAAAAGGTGAAATTCATTGTTTTGGGGTGAAATGTCCTATAAATATAAATTAGGTCTAACTGGTCTATTGTATTGTTTAAAGTTTGCGGTTCCTTGTTTATTTTCTGTTTAGTTGATCTATCCATAGGTGTGAGTGGGGTATTAAAGTCTTCCACTATTATTGTGTTATTGTTAATTTCCCCTTTCATACTTGTTAGCATTTGTCTTACATATTGCAGTGCTCCTATGTTGGGTGCATATATATTTATAATTGTTATATCTTCTTCTTGGATTGATCCTTTGATCATTATGTAGTGCCCTTCTTTGTCTCTTTTCACAGCCTTTGTTTTAAAGTCTATTTTGTCTGATATGAGTATTTCTACTCCTGCTTTCTTTTGGTCTGTATTTGCATGGAATACCTTTTTCTAGCCCTTCACTTTCAGTCTCTATGTGTCCCTTGTTTCGAGGTGGGTCTCTTGTAGACAACATATATAGGGGTCTTGTTTTTGTATCCCAAAGACAATCTCTTTAACAAGTGGTGCTGGGAAAACTGGTCAACCTCTTGTAAAATAATGAAACTAGAACACTTTTTAACACCATACACAAAAATAAACTCAAAATGGATTAAAGATCTAAACGTAAGACCAGAAACTATAAAACTCCTAAAGGAGACAATAGGCAAAACACTCTCTGACATAAATCACAGCAGGATCCTCTATGACCCATCTCCCAGAATATTGGAAATAAAAGCAAAAATAAACAAATGGGACCTAATTAAAATTAAAAGCTTCTGCACAACAAAGGAAACTATAAGCAAGGTGAAAAGACAGCCTTCAGAATGGGA
>NW_011494952.1:2061081-2108984 GCF_000754665.1 Bison bison bison | reverse complement strand
CAAAAAATGGGCCAAAGAACTAAACAGACATTTCTCCAAAGAAGACATTCAGATGGCTAACAAACACATGAAAAGATGCTCAACATCACTCATTATCAGAGAAATGCAAATCAAAACCACTATGAGGTACCATTTCACACCAGTCAGAATGGCTGCTATCCAAAAGTCTACAAGCAATAAATACTGGAGAGGGTGTGGAGAAAAGGGAACCCTCTTGTGCTGTTGGTGGGAATGCAAACTAGTTCAGCCACTATAGAGAACAGTGTGGAGATTCCTTAAAAGAGTGGAAATAGAACTGCCATATGACCCAGCAATCCCACTGCTGGGCATACACACCGAGGAAACCAGAATTGAAAGAGACACATGTACCCCAATGTTCATCTCTGCACTGTTTATAATAGCCAGGACATGGAAGCAACCTAGATGTCCATCAGCAGACGAATGGATAAGCAAGCTGTGGTACATATACACAATGGAGTATTACTCAGCCATTAAAAAGAATATATTTGAGTCAGTTCTAATGAGGTGGATGAAACTGGAGCCTGTTAGACAGAGTGAAGTAAGCCAGAAAGAAAAACACCAATACAGTATACTAACACATATATATGGAATTTAGAAAGATGGTAATGATTACCCTGTATGTGAGACAGCAAAAGAGACACAGATGTATAGAACAGTCTTTTGGACTCTGTGGAAGAGGGTGAGGTGGGATGATTTGGGAGAATCGCATTGAAACATGTATATTATCATATGTGAAATGAATTGCCAATCCAGGTTCGATGCATGATACAGGATGCTCAGGGCTGGTGCACTGGGATGACCCAGAGGGATGGAATGGGGAGGAAGGTGGGAGGGGGGTTCAGAATGGGGAACACATGTACACCCGCAGCAGATTCATATTGATGTATGGCAAAACCAATACAATATTGTAAAGTAGTTAGCCTCCAATTAAAATAAATAAATTTATATTTTAAAAAAGTGAGGGATACCTGTGCTTCCTGTGAGTGCTGGCAGGACAAGGATTGCACATGTATTTCATCTGGCACTTTGTGATGGAAACTTTTAAATCCCTAAGCTCCACTGCTGTTTCCCCTTAATAGATAAAGGCAGTTGACTGCTCATCTGCCCTGGAGGACAGGGCTACCTTCTTTCTTAGATACAAATGTCTTCATTTCATGATTGAGTGACCACAGTAAGACTGTCTCAAGTCATCAGTCATATACTTCTACATTAACTGCAGTGCCTTTTTTGGTTTTAGACATTGAAGGTCCTTTTAGAGAGGGCATTATGCTCGTTTTTTTCTTTAAACTTTTTATTTCATATTGGAGTGCAGCTGATTAACGATGTTGTAATAGTTTCAGATGAATAGCTGAGGGATTCAGTCATACTTATACATGTATACATTCTTCCCCAAACTCCCTTCCCATCCAGGCTGCCGCATAACATTGAGCAGAGTTCCATGTGCTATATAGAACTTGTTGGTTATCCATTTTAAATATAGCAATTTGTACATGATGATCCCAAACTCCCCAACTATGCCCTCCCCTCATCCTTCCCCTGGGCAACCATAAACTCTAAGTCTGTGAGTATCTTTCTAGTTTTGTAAGGTCATTTGTATCACCATTTTAATGATATTTCTCCTTCTCTGTCTGACTTCACTCAATGTGAAAATCTCTAGGTCCATCCATGTTGCTGCAAATGGCATTTCATTGTCTTTAATGGCCAAGCAATATTCTATTGTATATATGTACCATGTCTTCTTTATCCATTCCTCTGTTAGTGGACATTTAGGTTGCTTCCATGTCTTGGCTATTGTAAACAGTGCTGCAGTGAACACTGGGGTGAATGTATCCTTTCGTATCATGTTTTCCTCTGGATATATGCCCAGGACTGGGATGGAAGGGTCATATGTTAGTTCTATTTTCAGTTTTTTAAGGAATTCCATACTGTTCTCCATAATGGCTGTACCAATTTACATTTCCACCAACAGTATAGGCGGTTTCCCTTCTTTCCACACACTCATTTGTTTTTTAATTTTTTTTAATCATAGTGAAACGTATAATATATGACATATTATTTTAACCATATGTAAGAGAGTTCCAGAAAAACATCTACTTTTGCTTTATTGACTACACCAAAGCCTTTGAATGCGTGGATCACAACAAACTGTGGAAAATTCTTAAAGAGATGTAAATACCAGACCACCTAACCTGCCTCCTGAGAAATCTGTATGCAGGTCAGGAAGCAACAGTTAGAACAACTTGGACTTGGAACAACAGACTGGTTCCAAATTGGGAAAGGAGTACGTCAAGGCTGTATATTGTCACCCTGCTTATTTAACTTACATGCAGAGTACATCATGCAAAATGCTGGGCTGGATGAAGCAGAAGCTGGAATCAAGATTGCTGGGAGAAATATCAATAACCTCAGATATGCAGATGTCACCACCCTTATGGCAGAAAGTGAAGAGCTAAAAAGCCTCTTGATGAAAGTGAAAGAGGAGAGTGAAAAAGCTGGCTTAAAACTCAACATTCAGAAAACTAAGATCATGGCATCTGGTCCCATTACTTCATGGCAAATCAATGGGGAAACAATGGAAACAGTCACAGACTTTATTTTCTTGGGCTCCAAAATCACTGCAGATGGTGGCTGCAGCCATGAAATTACAAGATGCTTGCTCCTTGGAAGAAAAGATACGACCAACCTAGACAGCATATTAAAAAGCAGAGATATTACTTTGCCAACAAAGATTCGTCTAGTCAAAGCTGTGGTTTTTCCAGTAGTCATGTATGGATGTGAGAGTTGGACTATAAAGAAAGCTGAACACTGAAGAATTGATGCTTTTAAACTGTGGTGTTGGAAAAGACTCTTGAGAGTTCCTTGGACTGCAAGGAGATCCAACCAGTCCATCCTAAAGGAGATCAATTCTGGGTATTCATTGGAAGTACTGGTGTTGAGGCTGAAACTCCAATACTTTGGCTACCTGATGTGAAGAACTGACTCACTGGAAAAGACCCTGATGCTGGGAAAGATTGAAGATGGGAGAAGGGGATGACAGAGGATGAGATGCTTGGATGGCATCACCGATGTGATGGACGTGAGTTTGAGCAAGCTCCGGGAGTTGGTGATGGACAGGAAAGCCTGGTGTGCTGCAGTCCATGGAGTTGCAAAGAGTTGGACATGATTGAGCAACTGAACTGAACTGCATAATTCAATGACACTAAGTACAGTCACTTCATTGTGGAACTCTCACCATCATCCATCTCCTGAATTTTTCACTTTCCTAAACTGAAACTGTCCCCATTAAACACTAGCTCCCCACTCCCCCTTCCCATCCCCTGCCATCCCCTGGCTCTCAGCATCTACCAGTGTACTTTCTGACTCTATGAATTTGACTATTCTAGGTATCTCATAGATGAAATCAAATAGTACATTTGTCTATCTAATGTATGCTGCTGCTGCTGCTGCTGTCGCTTCAGTCATGTCTGACTCTGTGCGACCCCATGGACTGCAGCCCACCAGGCCCCACCGTCCCTGGGATTCTCCAGGCAAGAACACTGGAGTGGGTTGCCATTTCCTTCTCCAATGCATGAAAGTGAAAAGTGAAAGTGAAGTCGCTCAGTCGTGTCCGACTCCTAGCGACCCCATGGACTGCAGCCTAGCAGGCCCCTCTGTCCATGGGATTTTCCAGGCAAGAGTACTGGAGTGGGTTGCCGTTGCCTTCTCCGATCTAATGTATATTGAAATGCATTTTTAAGGTTAACTTAATGTATGTCCTACAAACAGTTTGTCCCTTTTTTCCTCCTGTGCTATAGAGCGGGTTCTAACTAGTTATCTGTTTTATACATAGTAGTGCATACAGAGGGTATTATGCTCTTACTTGTCAATATCCCCACTATTAGCCCTGGTTTACTTCAGTCATATGTGCCTATGGGATAACCAGTTGACAGTGTAATGTAGAACATTGGCTGAGAGACACTGGAGAAGTGTGCAGGCAGAAGAGGAGGATTTTTTTTTTAAGTTTCTTTATTTGGCTGCACCGGGTCTTAGTTGCAGCATGAAGGATCTTCAATCTTCAATGCAGCATATGGGATCTTAAGTTGTGGAATGTGGGATATAGTTTCCTGACCAGATATCAAATTCCAGGTCCCCTGGATTGGCAGCATGGAATCTTTGCCACAGGATCACCAGAGAAGTCCAAGGAGGGGAGCATTTGAGAGTCATCATTTTACAAGGCAGTAATTGCTAGTCAAAGGCTGTGGGTTTGGTGGGGAGACAAGAGGCTCTGATGGCACAAGGACTAGATTAGAAGTCAAATAACCTCCCTTCTTGAATTGTTTTGTGACTCACCAGCTGTTTAACCTTGGAGACCTGACTTAACTGTATTGAAATTGTTTTCGCAGCAAATATAAAACGAGGTGGTGACTATGATGTAGTAAGATTTGCAGTCTAACTGGGAGACAAACCATGAATAAACAGAGGTTAATGATTGTATTCTCAGGTGCTATATGGATGAGAGCCCCCCATGGTCTTCCTAATTAATGGCTATTGTTGAGTGAGAAGAAAATACAGAGAAATCATTGAAGATGGTTTCATGGAATAATAATAATAGCAACAACAGCAACAATGACTAACTTTCATTCAGTACTGACTGTGTGCCAGATACTGTGTGCCCACACCATGTCCTATGGGCCTCACAAGTGTTAACATTTTAATATTCACAACAATCCTTTGAAGTAGGGGTGATTAGGAGCCTCCATTTCACAGGTGAGGAAAATTGGCATAAAAAGGTTAAACATCTCATTCAAAGCCATAAAGGTAGTAAAGACTCAAAACTAAGCCGTCAGGCTGCAGAGCCGAGGCATGTAATCCCACACTATCTATTCACAGTGAAAATTGTGAGCTCTAGGGAGATAAGAGTCAGTGCATACACACGCAGCTAATAATGATTTTAGGTTATTACTAGTAGTGATTTTACATTAACCATAATTTTAACAGAGTCAGAAAACAGACTTCTCAGTTGTGATGTATATACCAGTTGCAGGACTCCTGGTTGCTGACTAGGATTTTCACTACATTTGCAGATACTGAATATAGTTTTTTTTTTTTTTTTTGATCAGCATATTTTGGTAAGAAATTTAAGAATAATATATTAACACACATACCATATATATATATATATATATATATGATGTACTTACATATATTAATATACATTTGATCCTTTGTGCATCTTACTTCCTACCCACCTGCCTCCAAGAATTACCTTTTCTGAGTTGTGCTTGGCTATGTTACTATCAATCACAATGAAGGTAGGTGAAAATAGTTGAAACTTATGAGTGTTGTAAGGATACTGTTGACACCATTGCTTATTTATATTCTATAATATCCCTACTTTGAGGATTCCTCAGCTAAAATTCTCTTGTGGGCTTATTGATATTAGTTGTAATTCCTATAGTAGTCATTTTGATTTTTCATAGACTGTGACAAAGAAATGGATCAAGATTTTCTTTTCACTTTAGGTTCCTTGAAGGTTTCAGGGCCAAATCTATGGTCATTGGGGAGGATAAGTGCTCTGTGACAAAGAAATGGATCAAGATTTTCTTTTCACTTCAGGTTCCTTGAAGGTTTCAGGGCCAAATCTGTGGTCACTGGGGAGGATAAGTGCTATGCATTTTTAGCTTTACTCCTGTCCCCACTTTATGATCCTCTTTGTTTTTCTATTTTTTTAACCTGCTTTTATTTTGTGGCATCTTGTAATTTACGTGACCATAATCGGAAACAAGGCAGGATGTCAATAACGTAAATAATTATGTGTATACATGTAAACCCACTTGCGTATACACATTCACATACATGGTGCATTTTGGATTCTCAAGGAGGCTAGTGGTGACTTGCCGGTAAAGGGACTATTAAGGTCCTATCAGCATACTTGCTGATAACAAGGAGGTCATCAAAAAGAATCTGATGATTAGGAGGCTTATCACAACCATCAATTTACCATTTCTTTGAGTGTTGGTTGCACTTAATGACTCACTGTGAAGATCAAGTCACACTTGCCTTTCAGCAGTAATATGAGTTTAATAAGCATTAGTGTGATGATGTCAATGAGTAAACAGTCATCTTCATAATGATAACAATTTGATCCAGGCAGGAGGGAAAATATTCCTGACTGGGCTTGCTTGACTGTGACAGGATATGGAAAGGCAGAAGCTGGCAGAGGGAATGAAAGGGCTTGTGGGGTCAAGAAGTATCAAACAAATGAGTGTAAGACACATGGAGTTGGATGTGGGTGGGAGTGTATGTGCAGAACTGAAAGACGTTGTGATGTGAATTTGGCTCAGAGCAAGGAGTGTGGGAGGCATGACACTGGCACAGGAAGAGGGTGCACGCTTGAGTTGGATTTCCCGCTCTGTCGCTTACTTGCTGTGTGACCTCAGACAAGTCACCTGACCTTGGTGTGTCTCAACTCCTTATCTGGAAAAGCAGGAATGCAGAGTACCTACCCCATGGGACTTTTGAGAGATTAAATGGTATAGTTCATGTAAAATGCTGGAGTCAGTGCTTGGTGCATTCTGGGTGTATAAGCATCGGTATTGCTTTGGCAGCTGCTTTGAGATGCTAGTACAGAGAGTTCAGAGATTCTTATCTCAGGCTTCTAAGGGGATTGGCAGCATTTTGAAAGTGGGAATGTAATTGTGGAAGCCATCTTATGCTATCTGAGCAGCATATCGATCATCCTTTGTACTATGTACTATATGCCATATATTTCCTTTGACACATGTTTATTTTGTTCTTAACCTCTCATCTCCCCATGTATGTTACTTTGCATCACAATGAACATCTTCATGGTAGGGGGTCAAGAAATACTCATTGAGATGAATTGATGAGTGTGCTTAATATTTTGTGATAATAAATTAGTGAACTTAAAATTTCAAGCAAAATGTTATCATGAAAATATCAATAATAATATTAATAAGCATAAAATTGTATAGACTTTTTGACCTGTCTCAGCACGTCAGTCCCCATAAACTCTGTGAGGTGGACAGCATGTTAGAATAAGCAGTTGTACAATTGTACAGTTTTACAGAGGAGGAAACGTGTGCCTTAGACGTCCAGTCTGGTGCGTCTTATATGAGTGATGGCGCTCAAGTCAGCATTCAGGCCTTTGGATGTAGGACACAGGACACGAGACTCTGTGTTTGCCAAAGAGGAAGGCAGGTGAAGGACTGAACGAGTGGGAGTTTGGGCTTAGCAGATGCAAACTTTTATGTCTGGGATGGATAAACAGCAAGGTCCTAGTACATAGCCCAGGGAACAATATTCAGTATCCTGTGATAAAGCATAATGGAGAAGAATACTGAAGAATTTTGCTGTACAGCAGAAATTAACACAACATTATAAATCAACTATACTTCAATAAAATAAAAAGAATTCAGGTCTTTGGATACCTCCAACAAATAAGGTGTTTTTCAACTGCTTTTGGGTTAGGAAACCAGAGATCAGTGATTAACTCACTCTTAAGATTTCTTGGAATTTCTCACCTGTAATGTAAAGGGTGTTATAAACTCAAACTTAACCAGGGTCTGAGAAGGTCACATGCATTTGTGCAGCAGGCTGAGTAAGGATTAAATCTGGTAGACAGAGTGCCTGAAGAACTATGGACAGAGGTTCATAACACTGTATAGGAGACAGTGACCAAAATCATCCTAAAGAAAAAGAAATGCAAGAAGGTACAGTGATTGTCTGAGGAGGCTTTTCAAATAGCTGGTGAAAAAAGAGAAGTGAAAGGCAAGGGAGAAAGGGAGAGATACACCCATCTGAATGCCGAGTTCCAGAAAATAGCAAGGAGAGATAAGAAGGCCTTCTTTAAAAAAAAAGAAATTATTTTCTAATTGAAGGATAATTGCTTTAAAGAATTTTGTTGTTTTATGTCAAACCTCAACATGAATCAGCCATAGGTATACATATATCCCCCCCCCGCCCCGACTTCTGAACCTCCCTCCTATCTCCCTCCTCATCCCACCCCTCTAGGTAGGTACAGTGTTTCCTGAGAAGAAGGCCTTCTTAAATGAACAATGCAATGAAATAGAGGGAAAACAATAGAATGGGAAAGACTAGAGATCTCTTCAAGAAAATTGGAGGTATCAAGGGAGCACTTCATGCAAGGATAGGCATGATAAAGGACAGAAATGGTAAGGACTTAACAGAAGCCAAAAAGATTAAGTAGAGGTGGCAAGAACACACAGAAGAACCATATAGAAAAGGTCTTAATGACCCGGATAACCATGATGGTGTGGTTACTCAACTAGAACTGGACATCCTGGAATGTGAAGTCAAGTGGGGCATAAGAAGTATTGCTACAAACAAAGCTAGTCGAGGTGATGGGATTCCAGCTGAGCTATTTCAGAGCCTAAAAGACAATGCTGTTAAAGTGCTGCACCTAGTATGTGAGCAAATTTGGAAAACTCAGTGGTGGCCACAGGACTGGAAAAGATCTGTTTTCATTCCAATCTTAAAGAAGGGCAATGCCAAGGAATGTTCAAACTACCGTACATTTGCGCTTATTTCACGTTAGCAAGGTTAAGCTCAAAATCCTTCAAGCCAAGCTTCAGCAGTATGTGACTTCAGAAATTCCAGATGTATAAGCGGGATTTAGAAAAGGTAGAGGAACCAGAGATTTAATTGCCAACATTCGTTGAATCATGGGGAAAGCAAGGGAATTCTGGAGAAACATCTGCTTTATTGACTATGCTTAAGCCTTTGACTGTGTGGATCACATCAAACTGTGGAAAATTCTTCAACAGATGGGAATACCAGACCACCTTACCTGTCTCCTGAGAAACCTGTCTGTGGGTCAAGAAGCAACAGTTAGAACCAGACATGGAACAGCTTTCTGATTCCAAATTGAGAAAGGACTACATCAAGGCTATACATTGTCACCCTGCTTATTTAACTTATATGCAGAGTACATCATGTGAAATGCTGGGCTGGGTGACTCACAAGCTGGAATCAAGATTTACAGTAGAAATGACAACCTCAGATATGGAGATGATACCACTCTAATGGCAGAAAGTGAAGAGGAACTAAAGAGCTTCTTGATGAGAGTGAAAGAGGAGAGTGAAAAAGCTGGCTTGAAGCTCAACCTTCAGAAAACTAAGATTGTGGCATCAGGTTCCATCACTTCATGGCAAATAGAAGGGGAAAAGGTGAAAGCAATGACAGATTTTATTTTCTTGGGCTCCAAAACCACTGCTGATGGTGACTGCAGCCCTGAAATTAAAAGACGTTTGCTCCTTGGAAAGAAAGCTATGACAAACCTAGACAGTGTATTAAAAAGCACAGATATCACATTGCCAACAAAGGTCCATATAGGCAAAGCCATGGTTTTTCCGGTGGTCATGTACATATCTGAGAGACCATTAAGAAGGCTGAGTGCCAAAGAATTGATGCTTTTGAATTGTGGTCCCAGAGAAGACTCTTGAGAGTCCCTTGGATAGCAAGATCAAACCGGTCAATCCTAAAGGAAATCAACCCTGCCGATTCATTGGTAGAACTGATGCTGAAGCTCCAATATTTTGGCCACCTGATGCAAAAAGCTGACTCATTGGAAAGGACCCTGATGCTGGGAAAGAATGAAGGCAAAAGGAGAAAGGGGAGGCAGAGCATGAGATGGTTAGATAACATCAACTCAGTGGACATGAATTTGAACAAACTCTGGGAGATAATGGAGGACAGAGGAGCCAGGCATACTACCGTCCATGGGGTTGTAGAGAGTTTGGACATGACTTAGTGATTGAACAGCAGCAGCAACTGAATGAGAAAGGGGAGTGGGGAGTAACTGCAGATCCACACCCCACCTGAGAAGGGCAGCAGCCTTTCATGTCTAGCTGATAAAATTGGTAGGTGGGAGAGGTCCAAAGTGGTCAGTACTTATAATTTTATTTTTTTGAGAAAAGCCCTCATTTTGGCTTTTTACATGAATCTCCCAATTTTAAGTATTGATAACTAATTCAGATTGAAAGCAAACAGGGATCATATTAAAAGAATATACATACATACATAATTAAAAGAATTACAAGGATCATATTAAAAATATGTGGGCCAGGGACTTCTCTGGTGGTCCAATAGTTAAGACTCTGCACTCCCAATGCAGGGGGCATGGGTTCAGTCCCTGACTGGAGAACAAAGATTCTGCATGCTACATGGCGTGGCCAAAAAAAAAAAAAAAAAATTGGGGGCCAAATCAGGCCTAAGCTGCAGTTTGCCACCCCTGTATCAGATGATTTTTTAAAGGTCCCTTCCAGCTGTAGGATGCAGGTGATGATAGAAAGGCCAGTGACTTCCTGCTGAAAGGCAGGGAGCCGTTTATCTCCACTCATCATCGAAACTTATCATCTTCATTTCCATTAGAGAATATTCATTGATATCAGGGGACGATGCTACCCAAGCCTCCAGGTTCTCACTTAACACAGAGTGATGGAAATACCATGCTATACTACAGTGAGTGACAGATGTGGATGCAGGGGAGAGAAAAGCAGACCTGGATTTAATTATGTAAATCCATGGCTATGCTTTAATAAGGCACTGCAATAAAACTGTCAGAACTGCCAGGTTTGGGAAATAGGTTGAGCAAGGTTTTCATTCCCGGCACTATATTTAGGAAGAAAAAAAGGAAAGAAAAATGCAGAAGAGCTAGTTCATCTTTGAAAGCCTTCAGAAACACATCAGGGACTCTTGAGCTTCTTGCTCCTGCCAAGCAGCATTTGCAGTGACAACTGGAGCTGAAACCCCAGCAGCCCACACAGAATCCTTGGGAAAGGAGAAAGCTGAAGTTTCAAGGTGGATGTTTTCCAATGAGCTCTCCGAGACTGAGCTTTCTATCATCACCTGCCGACTATCCCTCAAACTTGTCACCCCCTCTTTTAACTCACAACCCTGCTTCCGCTGCCTGTTCGTGGGATGTGACAAAGGTGACAAGGTCTTGGTGGTGGGTTTTCTCTTCCACATCAGGTAGTGGGGACGTGGATGCTGCCACCTTTATCTGAACCATCCAAACAGTTTTTTTTTTGGTTTATTTTATTTCAGTATTAAAAAAATATTCCCCATCTTGTTATTATAGGACTAGAATTCTCATAGGTTTTATTGGTTGTGAACAGCAGAGGCCCATTCTGAGGAGCTAAGTCCAAACAGCCCATAGAAAAGGAGTTCCCAGAGCTGGTGTCTTGTACTTCATAGATGTCCTGTGCTCTTGCCTGGTGAGATCTTTTTCTAGTGAAGGGAACTGAAAGGGCAATACACTCTTCATTTCTTCAATCAATAACCAAATAAGTTGTATAGGGGGGCAGATTATAGATGAAAAGTGTCTTCTTTTTTAATTAAAAAAATTTAATTGAAATACAGTTGCTTTAAAATGTTGTGTTAATTTCTGCTGCACAATCATGTGAATCAGCTGTCTGTGTATATGCATCCTCTCCCTCTTAAGCCTCCCACCACCCGCCTCCCATCCTTCTGCGTCATCACAGAGAGTTGAGCTGAGCTCCCTGTGCTATACAGCAGCTTCCCACTAACTAACTTATACATGGTAGTGAATATGTGTAAGTGCTACTGTCTCGTTTCATCCCACTCTCCTTCCCGCTCTGTGCCCATGAATCCACTCTACATCTGTGTCTCTATTCCTGTCCTGGTTCATCAGTACCATTTTTCAGGATTCCATATTTATGTGTTAATACGTTATTTGTTTTTAATCTTTCTTACTGAGTTCACTCTATAGGACAGACTCTAGGTTCATCCACATCTTCACACGTGACCCCATTTTGTTCCATTTTATGGCTGAGTAATATTCCATTGTATGGAAAGAGTCTTGCAACACATATCAATCCATGAAATATAAGAACTTTTAGAGACTATTGAGGAATTATTATTAAATGCTGTATGTGATGATATTGTGGATTTGTTTTCTAAGCATTTTTATTTTTTAGAGATGCATGTTGAAATGATTATGGAAAATGTGATATAATGTCTGGGATTTAAAAAAAGTAGTCTGGGAAAGGAAGAGTGTAGTGGTGGGCTCGCTCTAGCTCACTGGCAAGAGCAGGCTGTTAGAATTCAGGAATTTTTTGAACTAGTTGGTTGTGTGTGTTAGTTGCTCAGTTGTGTCTGACTCTTTGCAACCCCATAGACTGTAGTCAGTCAGACTCCTCTGTCCATGGATTTCCTAGGCAAGAATACTTGAGTGGGTTGTCGTTTTCTTCATCAGTGGATCTTCCTGACCCAGAGATTGAACCCATGTCTCCTGCATTGCAGGCAGATGCTTTACCATCTGAGCCACCAGGGAAGCCCATAGTCATTATTGAAAATTTAATTCTATAAACCTGTGATTAAATAAAATATATTGTTATAGAGATAATAAGCACTCAAAACTTACTTCTTCCTAGTTATATTTTATTATGGTTACTATTAGCTATGCTCTTGAAATGATTCCATTTTTTGTATCTATATGGTGGGGATACTATATAACCTTGCGTCTCTGCTCGTCTCTTCCTAACTCACACTCAGAACCATTATGCTGATAAATTGAAATAAGTCAGAGAAATCCCCAAACATACAAGTCATGGGAGAGATGGTTGTTAAGCATCCACCACCACACCACTGGAGAAGTGGGACATGTTTGAATGAAACAAGATCCTTCACGAGTTAATGATTGCCTTGAAGTGGAGAGAAAGGAATTATGGGCTTGTGACATCCCTCTACTCTTATATATATTAAAATTGTGTATACTTAAAAATTTAAAGAAATGTACCAGCTCAAGCATTCTTTTGAAGATATGAAGGTTGCAGGATTGCAGAGTCAGATAAAATGGAGAGCCCATGGTGCAAAGAAAAGTGGCGGTGGTCACAAGGATGAGAAGTCCTGGACCAATTCTGTTCCTCATGAGCTGTGGGACTTGAGGAAGTCACTTAGGTTCTCTGCTTGTCATCACTCCTAAGAAATAGCGGGTACACAAATTTTGTGGCATTCATGACTACTGGTGAGAGCAAGGATGAGTTAGGACAGGTGAGTACAGGTTAGTACAGGTGAGACTGTGGAAACATGTTGAAGAAGGATTGCGAGACAAGAGAGTTACCCTTCACTACTAATTTTCGTTTATTCTAGATAAAAACCTCTGAGACACTATATGCCAGAAAGTTTTCTTTGGAGTAATTTTAGCTTCTTGGCTCATGATGATGGGTCCTTCTGCAGAGAGTATTATTTATGATTATGCAAGTAGTTACAGCGTGCAAGTTAAAAGTGCAGGCAGGCAAAAGTGGACATGACCCAAATGTCCATCAGCTGATGAACTGTATATAAAATGTGAAATATGATGGAATATTATTTGGCTATAAAAGGAGTGAGGTACCAATACATGCTAAAACATGGATAAAACCTAGAAAACATTGGGTTAAGTGGGTTAATACTTGGTTAATACTAGTTGGGTTAAGTGAAAGAAGTCTTCCCTGGTGGCTCAGATGGTAGAGAATCTGCCTGCAGTGCAGGAGACACGGATTCGATCTATGGCCTGGGGAGATCCCCTGGAGAAGGGAATGGCTACCCACTCGAGTATGTCTTGCCTGGAGAATTCCATGGATAGAGAAGCCTGGCAGGCTCTAGTCCATAGGGTTGCAAAGGGTCGGACATGACTGAGTTACTAACACTTGCACTTTTTTCACTTAAGTGAAAGACGCCAGTCACAAAAGACCACAGTGTATGATTCTATTTATGTAAATGAAATGTCCAGAATAGGTAAATCTATTGGGACACAAAGTAGATTAGTAGTTGCCTGGGGCTGGAGATGGGGAGATTGGGAGGTGACAGCTAAGGGCATGTGAGGTTTCTTGTTGGAGTGATGAAAACATCCTAAAATTGATTGTGGTGATGGTTGCATGACTCTGAATATACTAAAACCATAGGCTTTTATATATTTTAAATGGGTGAATTGTGTATTATATGAATTATATTTCAATAAATCTGTCAAGAAAAGGTCTAGGCTGACTGGGTTCAAATTCTGGTTCAATTTGCTTCAGCTGTGGGACCTGGGGCAAATTTTCTTAACATTTCTCTGCTTATTTCTTCATCTGTAAAATGAGGATAAGATGGTACCTGCCTCATGGGGTTTTTTAATGAAGATTTAATTTAATCATCACATAGAATATATCAAAATGCTTACAGTGTGCCCTACACGTGGTAAAAAGGCAATAAATGCTAATTACTGTCACTTGTTACAGGGGAAGAATTTTCTCTAACGGTTGAGGAGAGGGGAAAAGAATCCACTGGTGTTTATACTTATTTATTTGGTGGTGCTAGGTCTTAGCTGCGGCAGACAGGATGTCTAGTTGCAGCATGTGAACTCTTAGTTGTGGGCATATGGGATCTAGTTCCTTAACTGGGGATGGAAACTGGGCCCCCTGCATTGGAAGTACAGTGTTTTAGATGCTGGACCACCAGGCAAGTTCCTGAGGTTTGTTTTTCTAATATTTAATTCTGGCTTGATAGTAAAAGTGTTAGTCACTCAGTTGTGTCCAACTCTTTGTGACCCCATGGACTATAGCCTGCCAGGCTCCTCTGTCCATGGAATTCTCCAGGCAAGAATACTGGAGTCTGTAGCCATTCCCTTCTCCAGGGGTTCTTCCTGACCTGGGGAAGAGAAAATGTATCCAAACAGCTTCAGATAATACTAGTTGTAGTAGTTTGAATAGAGTTCTTCAAAAGATATATCCACGTCCTATCCCCACCCCTAACTTGTAAATGTGACCTGTTTTTTTTTTTTTGAAAAATGGGTTTTGCATATGTAATTAAGTTAAGGTTCTTGAGATGAGATCATCTTGAACAATCCTGGTCAGCCTGAAATCTAATGTCAGGTGTCCTTATAAGAGAAAAGTAGCAGGAGATTAGACATACAGAGGGGAAAGCCATCTAAAGTGAGACAGAGATTGGAGTTATGCAGCCTCAAACAAAGGGAAAGCCAGGAGCTTCCATAAGTAAGATGAGACAAGGAAGGATTCTCCCCTCGAGCCTTCAGAGGAAGTGTGGCCATGCTGACAGCTTGATTTAGGACTTCCGGTCTCCACACTGAATAAGAATGCACTTCTGTTTTTCAATGCTACCAAATTTACGGCAGTGCTTAGAAGTTAGTACCCAATGAAAGGTTACATTTTCTGAAACTGCTTTCAGGACAGCATTCTTTATACTATCCCCTCTGTTGATTTGTGTATCAAAGATCAATTTTTCATTCAGAAGCTTGAGTTCTTTATTGACTCATCCTCCCCTTCTCGCCTCTCAAAGGCTCCTTTAGGTCTTTGTTCTCTTGGTTCAGGAGGCCTTTAACCTGGATGAATTGGAGACATCCTTCACCCTGAACTCAAACTCCACACTTGGTTCTTACCCTACGTGCTCCTTGAAAGCAGGGGTCTTCAACCTCCAGGATCTAATGTCTGATGATCTGAGGTGAAGCTGATGTAATAATAATAGAAATAAAGTGCACAATAAATGTAATGCACTTGAATCATCCCAAAACCATCTCCAACCCTCCCCCCACCCCCATCCATGGAAAAATTGTCTTCCATGAAACTGGTCCCTGGTGTCAAAAAGATTGGGGATTGTTGCTCTAAAGTGCTTTCCACTGATGCCACCCAATTTCCTAATGTGCTTATCTGCTGTCTTTTAGTATTTCTGATTATATTTATATATAGTGATATCTCTAGGAAGAGACTGTGAATGAAAAGTCTGCCCTATCAGTAAGTGGAGGATGTTGCAGCCATCAAGCCATCACACTGGGGCCTCCCCAGTGATGAACCTTGAGGGGACTCAGAATGGAAACAGGATGCCCACCATCTAATGAGCAGCAACTGCAGCCACCTCCTACGCTGCACCCTGAAGAGACTCAGGATGAGAAAGCATAGGATTCCCGCCCTGGATAGCTGAGGTGCATATCAAAGGAATGATTTCAAAGAGCCCAGACTCTTGCATCTCCGGATACACATAGTAATGCGCTCAATTGTGTAACTTGCAATATCCTGTTTTGCAAGTTACACAATTTAGCACATTACTATGTGTATTTTGATTAACAGTAATCTTCTGATGTTCTGACCACGTGGTCTTTGTTGCAAAAGCTCCTATATATTCTAGCTCTCCCTCTTGTTTGTTCACAGCAATATCACAAAGTTAGCTGAGATGGCTGTGTCCTGGACTTAAGTCCTCAGTTTTGCCCACCAAATCAAAAACACAATTCTTACCTTTTAGGTTGTGCTTTATTTATTTATTTTTTCAGTCAAGAGACAGTTATTGAGTATAAAGCAATGTCTCTTTCTTTAGAATTTACCGCAGTACCTTGCATGGTGTTAAATACATGGCAGATGAGTGAATAAAATGAATCTAGGCAAATTAGATATTTTGAAATGTCTGGGAGAATGTTATCTTTCTCCTTTCTTTCCTGATCTCTGTTTCTCTCCCTCTCCATTTTTCAGGGCTAGATCACTTTCCTAATAGTGGATAAAAGATATTAAGAATAAATGCTAGATAGATTCTTTTTCTCAAGGACAGGCTACTAGACCTAATAGATTCTCCTTTGGCCAACTTTTGCTTTATTGGTTAACTCTCTTGAATCCTCCAGTAAGGATGACAAAGGATAGCATTTTGGGTTTCTTATTACCTAAGCATTCTTTCTTTGTAGACAGATAAATTGCTTGGTAAGAAAGACATGTTGGACAGAACAGATCAATGACACGGAACTGAGAATTTGTTCAGAATATAGCCTTCTGATGCCTCTGAGCTCAGGAGCAAGCATATGCACTTTGTACAATAGATGTGTCACAAAGAGTGCTGGACTGGGGGTCAGGAAGCTCAGACTCCAGTGCTGGGCCAGTTACTACCAACTTGACCTCGAGTGAGTCAGCCTCTCTTGCATTTCAGTTTCCCCACTGATAAAATGTTAGAGTTGAACTAGGTGATCTCCAAGGCCCTTCTGTGTCTGGATTTCCTATACTTTTGGATCCCATTCTTACTCATCTGACTTCCATATGTCTAACTTAGGATATATCATTTAGGATCTAGTCAGGAAACAGAAACTGTACTAGGTATTTCAACAGAGGGAGTTTAATACGGGAATCGGGCACACTGTTGCTGGTGGTCTGAGATAGTAAGCAGAGAACCCTTAGGTAATCCAGCGTTGATAACTGTGGGAAGCAGCTGCCACAAATGTGCTAACAAAGGAAAGGTGTTGGGGTTGCCAGAACCTGGAAGTGGGGAAGAGGAGCCCCTCAGTCCTGGGGCTCAGGTATCTAAAGAAGGCATTCTGTTTGCCTGTTACCTTTGGGCCCAGAGGAGGGGGCTCACAGATCTGGGACTTAGACTTCTGAGGAGGGGCCCTAGCACCTCTGAGGGGGAATGATGAGTCTGTTCTGGAAGTGCCAAAAGTAGGTGGAGGCTGGTACTAACTGTTGTGCTGGTAGAAGGAAGTGAAGGGTCACTGATGGGGTGACAGTGCTCATAATGGCAGACATTCCTTTTTGTTCATCCTTTAAGGCTCCTTTTAGGGCCCATGTGAGCAGAAACTAGCATGGTACCAGCTGCCAAAGGAGAAATGTAGTTTTCAGAGTCCCAACCTCAACAGCAAAAGGCAGAACAAATAAAGACAAATTTGGAGCCAAGACAATAGCCTAAAGATGAGTGCATTCATTTCATATTTATGTTATATATTTATTAATGGGTATCCAACATATGTATGCTGAAAAATGGTGCTCCTGCAATAGCAATTTTATTGTCTGTCTTTGGGGCAAGAATTAAGGGAGATTCACTTAGTTGAGAAATGAGTGTTTGCTAAAGAAGAGTAAGAGATGTGATGGGGACAGAGAAAATGTGAGCTGCCAAAAGGGAGGGATGGGTCTGTTTTCCATGCGGTTGATCAGTGACAGAACTCTTTCAATAGAGTGATTTATGCAGTGTGAGTTTGGCCCAGTTTTGGACTTTATAGATGAGCTTTTATTGTACAAGTGCTTAACTGTAAAATAAGAGATTCTTGGGACTGCCTTGGCAGTCTGGTGGCTAAGACTATGCATTTCCACTGCAAGAGATGTGGGTTCAATCCCTGGTCAGGGAGCCAAGATCCAACATGCTGTGCAGTGTGGCCAAAAATAAAAAGAGATACCAAAAGGAAGCCCTTCTTGGGTCTGAGGAAGGAGGTTCCAGTGGTTGTGATGTTGGGCAACTGTTGTAGTCAGAATTCTAAACACATCTCCCCAGATTCCTGTCCCTGATTATTCAATCAAATGCTAATCTAAAAATTTCTGGGAAGGGATTTTGCAAGTGTGTTAAGATTATGATAGGGAGAATAGTTTCATTTATCCAGGTGAGCTTAGTCTGATCAAATGAGCTCTTAAAGGTAGAGAAATGTCCTTGGCTAGAGCCAGATAAATGTGGCAGAAGATGAAGGTGGTTGGGAAGATGAGGCAGATGGAATCATCAGAAGGATTGTTAAGTATGAGCCAGACTTGACCCATTGTTGCTGGCTTTGAGGAGGGAGGTGAATGGCTGTGAATTAGGAACATGAGCAGCCTTTAGAACCTGAGAGTGACCTCCAGCAAGAAACAGAGACCTCAGTCCTACAACCTTAAGGACAATCAGGCAGCAACTTCAATGAGCTTGGAAGTGGATTCATCCCTAGGATCTCCAGAAGGAACTCAGCCCTGCAGATACCATGATTTTGGTGTAGTGAAAGCAGAGAATCAGCTGAGCCACCCTGTGCTGGAATTTCTATGAAATAAGCGAGTGTTTTTTTTTTTTTCCAGCCACTTCATTTGTGGTAATTTGTTACAATAAGGAGCAGAGAACAAATACAGCACTCAGATGGTGCTCCAGGGAAAGCTGTTTTTGTTATCTTTTTCTTTATGGCTCCTTCTAGTTGCCTAGTCATTTTTCCAAAGGGAGGGGGTGGTCCGTGGAGTCCTTATAGAAGTGGAATCTGGAAGCTGCCACTGTCAGCTGTCCTGACTGGTGTGGATTGCTATGGTGACCCCACAGAACAGGAACACGTTGGAGACCCTTCTTCCACTGCCCTGTGGATGAGTTCAGAGAGAACTCAGCTGCTTTCTCTGTGTATTGTCAATGATAACCAATAGCAGTCAGCCTGTTGCAGCAAAGAGGAATGATAAAGACTGGAATGGATAACTAATATAAATGTTGAAGGCAGAGTTGGGTTGAATCAAAGAACTTAAATTCTTTTTTTTCCGTTTCTCTTAATCATGTTAAGTTTCTGTCTCTCAAGGAAGCATTATTTTACTGGCCATCAAGATAGAGAGGTTATCAAATTGCAAATATAATTGTTAAGGTAAATTAAACTGTCAGGAGCTCAAATGAGACTTCTGTTGATTGGATCTCAGTTCGCTCAAAAACCAGAATATGGCTTGTGATTCCTGTCCAGATAATGGGCATGACCCCTGTGGAGGAAGAATTGGCTTTCATGGTGTTTTTAAAAGACTTTTTTGGAGAAGAGGCTGGGTGTCAGGTTGGATCTATTTCTTTTGATTCATGGTTCACAGGGAAACTGTTATTACAGAGTGTTTCTGGTCTTGGACAACTGCTGTTTCATTAAGTAACTTCAGAGATCTGGACACCAAGGGGTTAGATGAGCTGCCAGGAATTTCATACTGCAGAAAATGGAAGGCTCTTATTGTTTTATCTATTGCTTATTGCTAGATTCCATCTCACATTGGTTATAATTCTCAGGGCACAGCATTTCAAGGTTTTATTGTGCTCTCCTAGTTGTTAGCCAACTGATCTTTGGCCCCAAACCTTCTTGTTCCTCATAAGTTAGTGTTTTTCTTTCCCTAGGAGAGGTTCTGTAACTGTCCAATGCAACCTTTTTTTTTTTTGGCCCTATGGCTTGTGGTAACTTAGTTCTCCAACCAGGGATCGATGTCCCCTGCAGTGGAAATACAGAGTCCTAACCACTGGACAGCCAGGGAATTCCTCCAATGTGGCTTTAAAAGTGCTTTTACTTTACTTTTTTGGTTATTTTTATGTATAGCAATGCTTATCACCTATTTTTTCATAGACCATATTTGAATTTATAGCACTGCGCAAAAGGAAATGTTGCTTCATCTCTTTGCCTGTTAGTGAGGAGGACTCCTCATTTCTATAATGCTGTTATCTTTTCAAAGAGTGCTTCATGTATTTTCATTATATGAAATGGTTCTAAAATGTGACATTCCCAATAAGGTGCTGAAAGGGGTGCTGTATTTGGTCATCTTTCTCTGGGCCCAGACACTTAACTGTGCAAGCTAGGATCTCTCAGGTTGAGTACCTCTCTTTAAAAACGTGTGAAGAGTTCTTTCAGATTTGAACTTTTACAAAAACTAAAAGAGAATGACTTTATGTAGTGAACTGATTTAAAAAAATAAAAGCTGTAATCCATATGGGAGTGAAGAAATTCTTGTCCCTTAAAATCAGATAAAGTTTGATTCAATACTATTTACCCTTTTTCCAATTCCTAGATTATTTTATTATCACAGGCACTTTGTTTCTGGCTTTCTGTCCCCTCAGAATTCCTGTTCTCTTCTTTGGGTCTGATGCAGTCTTTTCCCTCTGACCTCGATGTGGAATTCAGGTGATTTCCTTACTTTACACACACAGACACACAGACACCATCATCTGTACAATCCACTCACCTAGGGTCTTTGCATGTGGCAGCCTTTCCTGAAAGTTTGGGGAGATGAGTGGATTTGGATGATAACAATGAAAACAAATTCAAACTGTGAATTAGACATTTTTAGACATTTAGCACCTTAAAAAAGAAACTCTTGTATATCCAACTCCTCCGTTTCCACTTATTACTATTTTTTTGAATTTGTTTGACTGCTCTGGGCATTGGTTGTGGCACGCAGGATCTTTTAGTTGCAGCATGTGGGATCTAGTTCCCTGACCAGGAATCGAATCCAGGACCCCTGCTTTGGGAACCTGGAGTCTTAGCCACTGGACCACTGAGGAAGCAAAGAACATTTAGTTCTTAAAAGTCCTCTAGCATCTTTGGCATGTTATTGAGTCATTCTTCTCTTCTAGCTTGCTTATCCATCTCTCTTTTTCCTTCTCTTTTTGCTGGTTCCTGTTGACTTCTAGTGCAGAACAGCTTATTGGTAATGTTCGCTCCTTTATCTTCTCAGCTAACCTCTGCAGTATTGGAATTTGGGGCTGGATAGAGTAGTTGGTAAAGAATCTGCCTGCCAGTGCAGGAGACATAAGAGATGTGGGTTTGATCCCTGGGTCGGGCAGCTCCCCTGGAGGAGGAAATGGCAACCGCTTCCAGTACTCTTGCCTGGGAAATCCTTTGGACAGAGGAGCCTGGCGTGCTACAGTCCATGGGGTCACAAAGAGTTGGACATGACTGAGCATGCATATGTACACATGTACACCACACACACACACACACACACAGTAGTTCCCCCACATCTGCTGGGAATATGTTCCAAGATCCCCAGTGGATGCCTGAAATCATGGACAGTACTGAACCCTATATATACTGTTTTTCCTATGCATACATACTTCTGATATAAGTTAAGTGTAGTAGGAGATTAATAGTAATACCATAATCAAATAGAGCAACTATAATATACTGTAATAAAAGTTATGTGAATGTGATCTTTCTCTGTCTTCTAATATCTTATTGTACAAATTTAATGCATTTTCCATCTTAACTAAGCACTTACCATGCACTGTGGCTGTAACTTTTCTAGTTCAAGGTGTAATAGCAAAGTTAGCAACAATTTCCTTTCTCTTCCTCACAATTTCATGGATACACTTCCTTTCTTACTATAGATTGTAGCAATCTCCACATGTGATTTTTATCCTTCTTGAGTAGAGAACTTTCACCTTTTCACTTAAAAGAAGTGCTTTACGACTTCTTTTGGGCACAGGCAAATTGCCACTATTTCCGCTCTTGTGCTTTGGGGCTGTTGTTAAGTAACATGAGAGTTACTCAAACACATGCACTGTGGTATGGATGGAGACAGTGGATTTGAAAACCCAGAGGGCTACTAACTGAGTAGTGGGCAGAATACACTGGGCAAATGGATGAGTCACAGCGAGGGCAGAACGGAGAAGGATAGCATGGAACTTCATCATGCTGCTCTGAATAGCGAGAAATTGAAAACCTAGGGATTATTTATTTCTGAAATTTTCTATTTAACATTTTTGAACCACGGTTGATTGCAGGTAATTGAAATGTGGAAAGTAAAACTGTGAATAAGGAGGGACCATGCTAATTCTTTGTTCCAGAGAACAACTCTATTCTTTGCTGGATGTTTAGTAGTATTCCTGACTTTTATTCACCAGATGCCAGTAACACTGCCTGCCACCCCCTTCCCCTTAATATGTCTCTAGGAAATCTACCCCATCTAGAACCATAGCCCATACCCCCCAGTTTCATATTACACCTCAATGCCTTGTTCTACACAAAACCTCTTCTTGCCCCTGAAAGGAATTCTAGGACCAGGTACTAAGATACCTTTTGTCGTCTTCCTGCTTAAGCAATATTTATCAATTGACTTTGTGTGCCAGGCGCTGTGCTAAGCATTTTATATACATTATATTATGTACTCCATGCAGTTATAAAGATGTAATTCAAGCATATACACACATATATTAACTCTGTACATCATACATACATGCATATATTTATATATATAAGCCCATGTATACACATACATATATGTAAACAAAATATTCAGGAATCATCTGGCCTATGGAAATACTCTTTCTTGTGATAGAATGGTTTAAGCAGCTTAAATATACTTCATCTCAAGTACTGTGGGGATCTTCTCCTTGATATCCCTGGGGATTCCTGCGGCAGAGCTTGTTATTTCTCGAGTCAGTTCCCACTGGGACCTGCTTCTCTGTGGTCACGGTCTCCAGTCAGTGCTCCTAGACCTCAGGGTCACTTCCCTGTTTGCTTTTCTTCAGGCAGGACACTACTCCCCACTCTGTAATTCTTAAAAGCAAAATCAATGCAATCCTATTTGCATTGTGAATTGTAGCTTTTTTTCTTTTGATGGTTTGGAAATAATGGAAAAGAAGCACGGCCCCAGGAAGATGAGAGAATGCTTTAAACTGAATATTAACATCACTGATTTCTAACATCCCTTGGGCATTCTTTTGGCTGGGAATCTCTCTCTGGTTGCCTGTGTCTTCAGTCCTGGGTGCCCTGCCTCATTACCAACCTCTCTTTTTTTCCATCCTTCTCCTTTTTCACCACATGGCAGCCCCAACCCACAAGTCACCTAACACGATGATCACGCTGTGTCAGTTCCTGTCACTTGCTGGTCCACACTGGACACACTGAACTGGTTTCTTTTTTTGTATCAGAATTCATATCCTGACCGTAGACAGTAATGGCTTATTCAGTCTTCGACTGCCCTACATCAGAAGTTAAAATAACGATGTCTCCATCCTTTGTGTTTTTCTTGCTCTAGACATCTTTTCCTCCTGGATTCCGTACACTGCAGAAAGGGAGGTGCTGGAACTGGAGGGGGTGGGGCTTGGAAGTGTATGTCTGCCAAGTGTTTCTTGATCATATGTCGGTAGTTTGGCCACAGCTGCAGGACTACAGGTCACAGGATGAAGGAGTCTTATATGTCCCCTTGGTTTTTGGTGGGAAGAGAACCAACAATGAAAGTCTTTCATAATAAATCAAAAAGCAATTATTCTATTCTTATTTTCCTATGATCATATGCACTATTCTGGCAGAGATAGGAGAGTATTTGCTCCTTAAATGTTCATGCTCATTCACAATCTTGGGTGGTTACTGTAACAAATTGTAGTATCACAACTGTATAGAACAAAAGAGGAGCAGCAACAAAACAGCAAATGCCTAGAAGTATTTATCATTTTAAAATTCCCTCTTCCACTACATCCTCCTAACTTGTTCCTCAATGAGCTACATTTTTTAACTTCATTTATAGTTAATTATTTACAGTTTATGGGCAAGAAAACTGATGCTTGGACAGTTAAGTGATTTGACTAAAAGGAAGTGATAGAATTAGAAAAAAATATTTTATAGAGCATGCAAAACTTTTGCAGTTCTTATTCTTAATATCCTGTGAGATTTAAAGAAGACTGGGGCTTAACAAGGATTTAATTCAGCACTGATGACAAACCATGTACTTGAAAATGCTTGTCAAAGGATGAATGAACTCTGTCATGCAAGTCTAATGGTACCTTAAAGAGCCAGTAACTGTTTTCTTCTCGATGTGAAAAGCAAAGCTTGGAGAAGAAAAATGACTTGCCCGAGCTAGCATGGCTAGGAATCAGCAAAACCAGGACTCAAATGCAAATGTTGATTTCAAAGCCTATAACTCTTTGATATGACTCCTTAATATAACCCAATGGATCACCTTAATTGTTCTTCAGTCACTCAATTGTGTCTGACTCTTTGCAACCCCATGGACTGCAGCATGCCAGGCTTCCCTGTCATTCATTATCTCCTGGAACTTGCTAAAAAAGCTCATGTCCATTGAGTCGGTGATGCCATCCAACCATCTCATCCTCTGTTGTCCTCTTCTCCTCCTGACTATAATCTTTCCCAGCATCAGGGTCTTTTTTAGTGAGTCAGCTCTTTACTTGAGAAAGCCAAGGTATTGGAGCTTCAGCTTTAGCATCAGTCCTTCTAATGAATATTCAGGACTGATTTCCTTTAGGATTGACTAGTTTGATTTCCTTGCAGTCCAAGCGACTCTCAAGAGTCTTCTCCAACACCACAGTTCAAAAATATCAGTTCTTCGGTGCTCAGCCTTCTTTATGGTTCAGCTCTCACATCCATACATGACTACTGGGAAAACCATAGCTTTGACTAGATAGACCTTTGTTGGCAAAGTAATGTCTCTGCTTTCTAATATGCTGTCTAGATTTGTCATAGCTTTTCTTCCAAAGGAGAATCTTTTAATTTCGTGACTGCAGTCACTATGCAGTGATTTTGGAGCCCAAGAAAATAAAGTCTGTCACTGTTAACATTGTATCCCCATCTATTTGTCATGAAGTAATGGGACTGGATGCCATGATCTTAGTTTTTTGAATGTTGGGTTTTAAGCAACTTTTTCACGCTCCTCTTTCACCCTTATCAAGAGGCCCTGTAGTTCCTCTTCTTTTTCTGCCAGTAGAGTGGCATCATCTTCATATCTGAAGTTATTGATATTTCTCCTGGCAATCTTGATTCCAGCTTGTGCTTCATCTAGTCTGGCATTTCGCATGATGTACTATGCATGTAAGTTAAATAAGCTTGGTGACAGTGTACAGCTTTGATGTGCTCCTTTCCCAATTTTGAGCCATTCTGTTGTTCTATGTCTGGTTCTAGCTGTTGCTTCTTGACCTGCATACAGGTTTCTTAGGAGGCAGGTAAGGTGGTCTTGTATCCCCATCTCTTTAAGAATTTTCTACAGTTTGTTGTGATCCACACAGTCAAAAGCTTTAGCATGGTCAATGAAGCAGAAGTAGATATTTTTCTGGAATTCTCTTGCTTTTTCTATGATCCAGTATATGTTGGCAATTTGATCTCTGGTTCCTCTGCCTTTTCTAAATCCAGCTCAAACATCTGGAAGTCTCGGTTCATGTACTGTTGAAGCTTGGCTTGGAGAATTTTGAGCATTACTTTGTGAGATGAGTATAATTGTGCAGTAGTTTTAACATTCTTTGGTATTGTCCTTCTCTGGGATTGGAATGAAAACTGGTCTTTTGCAGTCCTGTGGCTACTGCTGAGTTTTCCAAATTTACTGGCATGTTGAGTGCAGCACTTTCACAGCATCATCTTTTAGGATTTGAAATAGCTCAGCTGGAATTCCATCACCTTCACTAGCTTTGTTCATAGTGGTGCTTCCTAAGTCCCACTTGACTTCACACTCCAGGATGTCTGGCTCTAGGTGAGTGGTCACAGCATCTTGGTTATCTGGGTTATTAAGATCTTTTTTGTATAGTTCTTCTGTGTATTCTTGCTGCCTCTTCTTAATACCCCCTTAATGTAACTCCTTAATATATCTGCCTCTTATAACAGTTAAGGAGGTGCATGATCACAGACATGTAAGAGGATTGTGTTAAGTAAATAAGTCTGTTATATAGACAGAGCCCACTTACGTGTACTCCTGGTCACCTACACCTGTCTGGTGTAGTGATGGTATTTTGGAAATGAATATAATATCCATGAAAATCTGCCTACCCACAGTCTGAAGACTGAATAACTTCTTTGGTAGCCAGCCTCCAACATGTCCCCAGAGACCTCTGTGTCCTGGAATTCACATCCACTCTGTGTAGTCCCCTCACCTGAGCTGTACCAGGTCTGTATGGACAATACTATGGCAGTATAATAAGATGACAGCAGCCATGAAATTAAAAGATGCTTGGTCCTTAGAAGAAAAGCAATGACATATCTATGCTATGCTAAGTCACTTCAGTCGTGTCCGACTCTGTGCGACCCCATAGACAGCAGCCTACCAGGCTCCCCCATCCCTGGGATTCTCCAGGCAAGAACACTGGAGTGGGTTGCCATTTCCTTCTCCAATGCATGAAAGTGAAAAGTGAAAGTGAAGTCGCTCAGTCGTGTCCGACTCTTAGTGACCCCATGGACTGCAGCCTACCAGGCTCCTCCGTCCATGGGATTTTCCAGGCAAGAGTACTGGAGTGGGGTGCCATTGCCTTCTCTGATGACATATCTAGACAGTGTATTAAAAAGTGAAGACATCACTTTGCCGACAAAGGTCCATATAGTCAAAGCTATGGTTTTTCCAGTAGTCATGTATGGATGTGAGAGCTGGACCATAAAGAAGGCTGAGTGCTAAAGAATTGATGCTTCAAATTGTGGTGCTGGAGAAGACTCTTGAGAATCCCTTGGACAACAAGGAGATCAGACCAGTCAATCCTAAAGGAAATCAGTCCTGAATATTCATTGGAAGAACTGATTATGAAGCTCCAATAATTGGCCATCTGATGTGAAGTGCCAACTTATTGGAAAAGACTCTGATGCTGGGAAAGATTGAGGACAAGAGGAGAAGGGGGCAACAGAGGATGAGATGGTTGTATGGCATCACCGACTCAATGGACATGAGTTTGAGCAAACTCCGGGAGTTAGTGAAGCACATGGAAGCCTGGTCTGCTGCGGTCCATAGGATCACAAAGAGTTGGACACAACTGAGAAACTGAACAAAAGCAATAATAATAAGATAGTATTTTGAGATGGTGGTCAAGCATACTAGGACATATACCCTTTTTAAGAAGAGGTTATAAAAGATGACTACAGTTTCTATCTTAGGCACTTTCACTCAGGCCCCACTCTAGGCAAGTTCTCATGAGCGCCCCCTACAGTTCTCACCTGGCCTTGTCTTTTGCCTCACTCTAGGCCCTGTCCCCCACCGCTCTTCTGTCTCAGATCTCTGGGTTGTGGGGGAAATTGGTCGCCATATGTGTGAATACGACTGTGTAGCTGGAAGCATTGGCCTCAGCTTAGTAGCCACTGAGGAACTGAGGCCTGGCAAAATGAAGAGAGTGAGCTTGGAAGTGGATTCCTCAGCTCCAGTTGGGCCCAGAGATGACTGAAGCCCCCTCTGATAGTTTGACCACAGTCATATGAGATTCCTTGAGCCAGAACCACTCAGCTAAGCTTTTACATTCCTGACATAGCAATTCACAATTCAGCTCGCCACAGCCCTTCTCAAATCACCACTGGGTCCATCTTTGTAAAGAAATGGCTTTGACTATTAACCTCTCCTTTCTTTCTTTCACCAGGATCCCCTTGTCTTAAGGGCCGTTGTGATTTTAAAATAAAAAAAAATAATCTATTTATTTTAATTGTAGGATGATTACTTTACAATATTGTGATGGTTTTTGCCATACATCAACATGAATTGGTCATAGGCATACATGTTAATTTTTGTTGGATAATAGTTGCCTTCTAGTGTTGTGATCGTTTCTACTGTACAATGAAATGAATCAGCTATACATATACATATATCCTCTCTGTTTTGGATTTCTTTCCCATTTAAGTCACCACAGAACATTCTGTAGAGTTCCCTAAGCTATACAGTAGGTTCTCATTAGTCATCTATCTTATGTTGTTTTTGTTTGTTGAGTGTATAGTGTCAGTCCCAATCTTCCAATTCATCTCAATCCTCCTTTTCCCTCTTGGTGTCCATACCATTGTGATTTTAAATAATAGCTTGTTTCCCTTATCATGATTCAATAGAAATTTGTTTGTGACCACCCCAAATGTGGGGAGACAAAGCACCTGTTACCTGAGTTTCCACATTTGTTCTCTGATTGAAACTCATCAAATCTTGCACCATTCCTTCTAACAAAATAAGTGGGTGTGATGGTTAATTTTATGCCTAAACTTGACTGGGTCACAGGGTTCCCAGAGAGCTATTAAAGCATTTTTCTGGGTGTGTCAATGAGGGTGAGATTAGTATTTAAAGAGGTGGTCTGAATAGAGATGTTCTCATCAATGTGTGTGGGCATCAGCCAATCCACCAAGGGCCTTAGTAGACAAAAAGGCAGAGAGAGAGGGAATTTGTTTTCTGTGCTTGAGCTAGGACATCCATCACCTGCTCTCAAATACCAGTTCTCTTGGTTCTGAGGCCTTCAGATTTGAACTGAGACTTGTCCTACTTGCTCTCGTGGGTCTTGGATTTGGACTGGAACTAAATTCCTTGCTTTCCTGGGCCTCCAGCTTGCAAAAGGCAGATCATTGGACTTCTCATCTGCGTCAAACCCTCATAATAATAAATCTCTTCCTGTGTTTCTCTATCTGTCTTATTGGTTCTTTTCTCTGGAGGACCCTGACTTACACAGCGGGATTGTGAGGAGGTTTATGGTGATGTGTGTACAGTGGCGTTTGGTGAAGTGGGTACCAGCACTGATGTAGCAGCAGCAAGGGGAGAGCCTGGGATGAGCAGACCAGGCCCTGATTTCAGTCCTGACTCTGATTTCAACCAGCTGTGTGACTTTGATCAAGTCCTGCTACCTTTCTGCCTCATTTCTCATCTGTAGTAGAGAAATGAGATTTTTACCAGGGTAGGCGGAGATAATAAATGGGACAATGCATTGAAAAGTACAAAGGGTAATACAAATGCTGGGTAGCATTTATCAGGGTTTTGGTTATTATGACCGTGTTAAATAATCCATCACATGATAGATAGTTTTCAGTGAGAATAAGGGATCTTCCCCTCAACACAAGTGGATTTGCTTTACAGAGTAGAAATAATTCATCATCACCAGGTTAGGTGATGATGATGTGCCCATGGATTTACTCGTTCACGCATTCATTCAACAAATATTTACTATGTGCCTTCTACATACTGGGCACTCTTTTAGGCTCTTGGGTCACCTAATAAACACAATGAACAAAGACCGCTGCCCACATGGATCCATTCCTCATGGGTGAGGGGTAGGGTTGTAGTCCCTCTTGCCCCAAACAGCTCTGCTTGGAGCCCAGGAAGAATGGGTGAAAGCTACAGTGAGTAGTCCAAGGTCCATCCTCTGAATCCAAACAGGCACTGAACTAGAAGAGAATGCTGGGGTGCAAAGTCAAGGGATTCAGGCCAAAGGCTAGACAGTGAGTGAGGGTTCCAAGGGTCTGTAAGGAAGGCAAGATCTGGAGGAGTTTCTGAGCCAAAAGAAAAAATGACTACAGTAGGCTTCTGGGCAAATCAAGGGCACTAGAGGAGAGGGGATCCTGGTTAAAGATAGGAAGGAGGAATGACTAGTCGAAGCCCCCTGATGTATAAAGGTGGACCTGATAGTGAGATTGAAGAAGAGGGAAAATAAAAGCAGAGTTGCTCTACATCAGGAAATCAGAAGAGGCAGGGGTTTTGGCGAGTGGGCAGATGGATTTAGCTGGAGTGGGAGGACCCCCAAGGGAAGACAGATATGAGGCTGACTGGTGGGCTTGGCCTACTATGTAGAGAGCCTTTTACCTGGCTGAGGATTCGGAATATAACTCCTCATGCAAAAGGGATGTTATGGATGATTTTGGAGTAGAGGAATGATGTAATGTGAGCAGATCCATCTGGCAGCAGGCTGTTGAACTGACTGGAAAGAGAAGATCTAAGAGGTTATTATCAGAAGGAAAGGGATTGATAATCTCTCTTCAGAGCAACATAGGTTTTCCCATCCTGTCCTGTGAGGTGGTCCTCAATTCTGGCTGCACATTTTTCTTCTCTGTACAAATGCTTAAAAATGGAATGCTTAAAAATGCTGAGTCCTGATTCATAGGACTCAGCCCAGACTCATTTAGTCAGAATCTCTGAGCTCATTTTCTGGAAATAAACCTTTTTTTTTTTTTTTAAATTTTTTAAAAATTTAATTTAAATTTAAATTTTTTAAAATTTAATAAATCATTTATTTTAAACACTTTTAAGTGACTTTGATGAGTAAAAAGGGTTGGTTACCAATGCTCTATGGAAATGGAATAACTGAACTAGATTCTCATGGTTTATTGCCAAATCTTCATAAACATTTAAAAAGGAAAAAAATATCATCAATGTGGCTTGACAAGTAAGATTTAATGTTTAACTGGATTGCAGTGGATCCTCTCAGAATTGAAGAATATGGTTGATAGAAGTATAACATAGCATATGTGTGCATGCTATGTTATTTCAGTCATGTCTGACTCTTTGTGACCCTAGGGACTGTAGCCTGCCACCACTTCTCTGTCCATGGGATTCTCCAGGCAAGAATACTGGAGTGGGTTGCCATGCCCTCCTCCAGGGGATCTTACCTATTGAGGGATTGAACCTGTGTCTTCTGTGGCTCCTGCATAGCAGGCAGATTCTTTACCACTGTGCCACCAGGGAAGCCCAAGATGTCATTTAATGCTGGTCATTCAGTGCATAAGGGCATAAGGGTGTAGATTGGAGCGTGTGGTGCAGTGTGGAAGTTTGGTGGCTGGATCTTTCTGCTTGGTCCATTTTCCAGCCAGGTTAAATCCTTGTTCAAACATACTAGCTGTGTTTCTAATTATAAATTGCTTAATCTCACTTTGCCTCATTGTACTCCTGGCATATTCATATTAGTTCTTCTTGTTAGTAATCATGAAGAATTTTAGCACAAACCCAAATACTAAGATGTTGTTTAAGATATGCATTGTTTGGGTCACTTCTGATTAGTTTTCTAGTTAGTTAGGTTCATAATAGACAATGGTTGACAAGCAGAGATCCAGCTGATTCATAAGATAATTCCAAACCTCATTTGTGGATTTTCCTGGAAGTCTCAGTTTTCATCGGAACTCTGAAGATCCTCTCTGTACATGAGAAGGATACCAATGCATAAAAGGAAAAGTGTTCTGTAGTATAATAAAAGCCATCTTCAAATGGCACCAAAGTCTCAGGTCTGTAAGATGTAAACAGAGAGTTGTGGGTGACTCTTTGGGTGAATTTTTGGGGCAGATTTTAAAAAGTGACTTTTTGAAATCAACTATACTTCAGTCAAAAAAAAAAAGAATTAGTATGGAAATTGACCTTTGTCAAAAGTTTAAAAAATAAGTGACTTTTTGATGTCTTTCAAAAATCTGAGTTAAAGGGATTCAATTCCATTGGCCATCCTCTTGCTTAGCCCACAGGGGCATGCAAGAATCTTTCTGAAGAGTAGTGATGGAAGTCCCATGGCTTAGCAGCATACCTATCTTATCTGTACCCTACCAGCTTCAAGTTGGGCTTTACAAAAAAAAAGCAATTTTTTTTTTGGCTGTGCCACATGGCATGTGGGGTCTTATTTCCCTGATCAGGGATTGAACCTTCAGCCCCTGCATTGGAAACACGGAGTCTTAAGCACTGGACCACCAGGGAGGTCCCTAAGTAAGCTCATTATTCTGCTAAGCACACCGTACCTTGATGAGAAAAGGGACTACCATTATGGGTACTATTTTCAGCAAACAGTTTTTGCTGTTTTGACCTGTTGAACTTGGGGTTCTATCTTGGTACTGAACTTATCTCCTTTGAAGCCTTTGATTGATTGGTTGGCTCATCTCCAGGATAGAATTAGATTTGTTCTCTTTCACCCTGCTGCTGCTGTTGCTAAGTCGTTTCGGTCCAACTCTGCGCGACCTCATAGACGGCAGCTCACCAGTCTCCCCCATCCCTGGGATTCTCCAGGCAAGAACACTGGAGTGGGTTGCCATTTCCTTCTCCAATGCATGAAAGTGAAAAGTGAAAGTGAAGTTGCTCAGTCGTGTCCGATTCTTCGCGACCCCATGGACTGCAACATACCAGGCTCCTCCGTCCATAGGATTTGCTAGTGTTTAATGAAATTGGAAGGTTCTTTTCTGGTTTCCGAGAAGGAGACGTGAATCAGTGCAGGCTAGAATGGACTGGTCTTGGATAGCATCCTGGGACAACCCCGAGAACATGAGGTAGAGAATTTCCTCCCCTTGAGTGGCTAGACTGTAGCCTCTGGAAGGCAAAGGCTATAATTTTACAGACCATGTATTTCCTACAGTGCCAGTATGACTGCTCGCTCAGTAGGTATGCGTTGCCTCAGAAAACTGTGTTTGGTTTGGATTATGACCTGCGGCCAGGTGCAGCAGAGAAGACCAGGGCTATGTTTCAGGGCCACTGCTTCTGAGCCAGAGGTAGGAATCCTCAAGTGATGAACCAGTCATCAAAGAGAAACCTCAGTCTAACCCACTGTTCAAAGACTTCTGTGTTAGGTAAGAGTATTGAAACAGGGCCAGATAAGAGACATGATCTACTAATTAGTACTTTTAGTCCAGAAAGCCCCCAAAGTTGTCACCTTGCCTGTCTCTTGCAATCAGACCAGACTAGATTTTTGATGGTTGAGCTATGTAAGGAGTGATGGCACCTATTTACATTGGGGACTTCTTGGCCTTAATTTATGAGTTTGCCTGGGTACTAAATCATGAAAGTTTTCTGCTTGCTTTTCAGTGAAAACATTTGACTTCCTTCCAAATGGAAGCACATAATGAGTTGACACATTCTTCTTTCCCTCAAAGCTGAGCCACTGAAATTTGCCTCCCTTTTCTTTCTTTCCCTCTCTATGACTCCTTTCTGTTTGCTGTTTTTAAAATAGTGCACCAAAGTTTAATTGCTCAGTGCTTTGTTAAGTGTTTGAATTCTCGTGGGGACACTTATGTGTTTCCTAATGCAGGACCGAATCTGGATGAGTTTCAAGCAAGTGGATGATGTGGCTTGGCAGGAAATAAGGAAAGCGTTTACTCTTTGAAGATATGAGGATAGCATCATTTTCAGATCAGCAAATCTGAATAATTCCAGAGCACTGGGGCATGGGTAATGTCTTGCCTATGATGTGGGTAATATGGCAGAATCAGTGATAATTACTACAGTGCTTTGAATTTCTTAAGAACTTAAAATCACTCTCGGGCATTAATTAGAAAAAGGCTGAAGATTTATGGAAGCTACAATAGAAATGTGTGGATAATGGAATATAAGACAGTGATTCTCATTTTACTTATGATAGTAATATTGCTACCATTACCACCACTGCTGCCAGTACCACTACCTGCTCAGTTACTCTTACTTCCTGTGTTCTAGGCACTGTATTAACAGCTTCATATGCATTCTCTTACTTTACGTTAATTAGCTTACATCAGTCATCTGAAGTAGACACCACTATTATTCTTAGCTTACACTCAAGGGAGCAGATGCTTAGAGCGATGAAATAATTTGCCTTAGGATCTCTAGCCATGAAGTGCTGGAGGTGAGACTTAAACCCATGTATACTTGTTCAAAGCTCATTTTGTTAACTGGTGTACTTCATATAAACATAGTCATTGTAAATATGGATGTTCATTCAATACTGTAAGATTATATTGATTAGACTGGATACTTTTTCTTAACATTATATGTGTATGTAGTGTGCATGGGTGTGTGTGTTCTTATCACAATGTGCTGATGACAAAGTTATAGAAATATGCAAAGCTATTAACCTGAGTTGGGAAGGATAAGACCCATCAGTGGGGACTAAGGATGCCTCTTCCTACTATTATGAGAATGGATTATAAATGTGATATCTCTGAATCAGAAAAATCAAGTCTGAAGGGGAGACTGTTGGGGTGGGGGGGAACATCAGATTCACCTAAAGTGGTTCTGGCATTTGTTGTTGATGGTAGGAAGATATTTAGTTAGATTGTGGTCAGGTGGTAAGATGGAGAAGGCAATGGCACCCCACTCCAGTTCTCTTGCCTGGAAAATCCCATGGACGGAGGAGCCTGGTAGGCTGCAGTCCATGGGGTTGCTAAGAGTCGGACACGGCTGAGCAACTTCACTTTCACTTTTCACTTTCATACATTGGAGAAGGAAATGGCGACCCACTCCAGTGTTCTTGCCTGGAGAATCCCAGGGACGGCAGAGCCTCGTGGGCTGCTGTCTATGGGGTCGCACAGAGTCGGACATGACTGAAGCGACTTAGCAGCAGCAGCAGCATGTGGTAAGAGACAAGGTGGTCCCAGTATGTGAAGACTGGGACCAACTTCCACAGAGTTGGACACAACTGAAGCAACTTAGTAGCAGCAGCAGCAGCAGATCCCTTAGGGACTGGAGCATTTTTATTGGGATAAAAATGACGGTACTGCAGAATTTCCCTGGTAGTTGAGTGGTTAATGCTTCACCTTCCAATGCAGGGGTGTGGGCTTGATCCCTGGTCAGGGAGCTAAGGGCTTCCTAGGTGGTTCGGTGGTAAAGAATCCACCTGCCATTGCAGGAGTCTCAGAAGACACGAGTTTGATCCCTGGGTCGAGAAGATCCCCTGAAGGAAATGACAGCCTATACCAGTATTCTTGCCTGGAGAATCCCATGGGCCGAGGAGCCTGGTGGGCTGCAGTCCATGGGGTCACAAAGAGTCGGACATGACTGAGCGACTGAGCATGACTGTGATGACCAGGGAGCTAAGCTCCCACATGGTTTGCAGTCAAAAAACAAAAACGGAAAACAGAAACAATATTATAACAAATTCAATAAAGATTTAAAAAATGGACCACATAAAAAAATCTTTAAGAAATTAGGGTAATGCAAGGGGAGGGAAAATTTTAGGCAGAAGGTGACAACAATTCTGCCACTGAATTTCCTTTCTAGAACTCTACTTTTTTTAGCCTTTGTAGGATTTTTGTTTGATTTCTTTCAGGCACGAATCTTTAATGGAATCAAAATATAGAAATTTTAAGATTAAATGGATCACCTTGTCCTATAAAGGATAAAGAAAACAAAGACAAATGAACTTGCTAAATGAATGGAATTTATGGAAAAACTTTAACATGAATCTTGTATATAATAAGTTACATTTCTGTAAATTTGTGATTTTAAACTTTATTAGTTATTTTATGAGATCAGCTGTGACAAGTAATTTGCTACCAGTAATACAGACAAGATGTTTTCAAAGACTTTATTCATATTTTAAAATATACATTAGAGTGGAATTAAGGTTGTATTGGTCAGTACAGGATAGGTTTTGTGCAGTAACAAACAATCCCAAAGTCTCATTTGCTTAAAACAATGAAGTTTCATTTTGTTTTTACTGTGTGTCTATTGTGGGTAATCTTTACATTTTGCTCTAAATATTCACATTCAGGGATGAAAACTGATGAAAACTTATTATATGGAGTGTTCTAGTCAGTGTGGCAGGCAGGAAGGAGGTGGGCAAATCCCTCACTGGCCCTTGAAGTTTGGAGGAGACACATATTACTTCTGTTTACGTTTTATTGCTCCAAGTAAAACATATAGACTTGCTTAACTAGAAGACTGAAGGGAAGTATAAGCCCAGCATGTGCTTAGAAGGAGAAGAATTAGACTTTTGGGGAATAGGCCAATGGTTACCATAGAGGTTGATCCCTGCTACTGTGAATCTCCCTCCTTTGCATTCTGTAAGGGTCATAGGAGTGGGGAGGTGAGCCTTACAGTCAGGAATTGTCCCTACCCTACAGCCCACAGCCCACTGTGGCGTCTGTATGTGAACATCGTCCTTTGTGTCACCCTGAGGTCCGAGGTGGTGAACTCTTGCCTTGAATAAGGAGATGACACTCAGTTGTTCTCTCCAGATGCTGCTGTTTAGAAGGTCTCTTACTTTACAGTGAGGACAGGGGAGCCTCTGCACACAGTTTCTGGGATGTCTTCCATAACTAATGTAGGCTTCTAGCAGCAATATTCTAAACCTTTCCTCTAAGGGCTTTCCCAGTCTCATCCTCAGTTCCCCAGCTAAAACCTGGTGCTCGAACTTCCTGCCTTTCATTAAACATTCTATTTCTACTTTTTCCTAATTGTTAGCATTTTTTTTTTTTAGCACTTACTCTATGCCAGTTACTGCTCTAAGCATTTGCTATGTATTACTCACTCAATCCTCATAACAACTCATGGAGGTGGGTCCTCTTATTACCCTCATTTTACAACTAAAGCCCACTGAGGTGAAGGAACTTGCTGGAAAGTCGGGGAGCTGGGATTCAACCCCAGGCAGTCTGGCTCCAGAGCCCATTGTGTAGCCTCTTGGTTAGTAGCACAGGATAATATTTGGAGAAAATGAACTCTATTTGAATATGGGTATGAGCAATGAAATGCTCAATGATGCCAATAGCAGCTCACAGAGGTTTTCAAGGAGTGAAATCCTCATGATCTCACATTCTCTATTTAAATACATAGGACAAAATGAACACAGATGTACCAGTGGCCCAGCAGGCACCTTCATCCTTACAGAGCTAAGGCAGAGTGAATTTGCATGATTGAGTACTAGTAGAGCCTCTGTTCGGAGAAGGCAGTGGCACTTCACTCCAGTACTCTTGCCTGGAGACTCCCATGGATGGAGGAGCCTGGTAGGCTGCAGTCCATGGGGTCGCTAAGAGTTGGACACGACTGAGTGAGTTCATTTTCACTTTTCACTTTAATACATTAGAGAAGGAAATGGCAACCCACTCCAGTGTTCTTGCCTGGAGAATCCCAGGGATGGGGGAGCCTGGTGGGCTGCCGTCTATGGGGTTGCACAGAGTCGGACACGACTTAATCAACTTAGCAGCAGCAGTAGCAAACTCATTATGATGAGGGAAGCTTGTAGAATTCCTGTAGGAAATCATTGTTGCAAAAATAAACTAAAAAGATCCTTCAAGCAGAAGGGGGCTGCCTAGGAATCAATGCCAAAGTCATGAGAACATATCCAATCTTGTGCTGGTAAATATTTAACAATTTTTTCTCTGAAAAAAATAATCTATTTTTGGTTCAGTTCACTTGCTCAGTTGTGTCCACTCTTTGCCACTCCATGGACTACAGCACGCCAGACTTCCCTGTCCATCACCAACACCCCGAGCTTGCTCAAAGTCATGTCCATCAAGTTGGCGATGCCATCCAACCATCTCATCCTCTGTTGTCCCCTTCTCCTCCTGTCTTCAATCTTTCCCAACATCAGGGTCTTTTCCATTGAGTCAGTTCTTCACATCAGGTGGCCAAAGTATTGGAGCTTCAGCTTCAGCATCAGTCCTTCCAATGAAATATTCAGGACTGATTTCCTTTAGGATGGACTGGTTGGATCTCCTTGTAGTCCAAGGGACTCTTAAGAGTCTTCTGGAACACCACAATTCAAAAGCATCAATTCTTTGGCACTCAGCTTTATAGTCCAACTCTCACATCCATACATGACTACTGGAAAAACCATAGCCTTGACTAGACAGACCTTTGTTGGCAAAGTAATGTCTCTGCTTTTTAATATGCTGTCTTGGTTTGTCATAGCTTTTCTTCCCAGGAGGAAGCATCTTTTAATTTCACGGTGTCAGTGTTTCCATTGTTTCCCCATCTATTTCCCATGAAGTCATGGCACCAGATGCCATGATCTTCGTTTTCTGAATGTTGAGCTTTAAGCCAACTTTTTCACTCTCCTCTTTCACTATCATCAAGAGGCTCTTTAGTTCTTCTTCGCTTTCTGCCGTAAGGGTGGTGTCATGTGCATGTCTGAGGTTATTGATATTTCTCCCGGCAATCTTAATTCCAGCTTGTGCTTCATTCAGTCTGGCATTTTGCATGATATACTCTGCATATAAGTTAAATAAGCAGGGTGACAATATATAGCCTTGATGTACTCCTTTCCCAATTTGGAACCAGCCCATTGTTCCATGTCCAATTCTAACTGTTGCTTCTTGACCAACAGTTAGAACCGACCATGGTACTGTTTGTAGTGGTTGCCAATGTCTGTGGTATTGGCACTCCCACCATTTCAATTTCAAGTTACCTTTTGGTATCACTGAATGCAGAATTGGAAAGAGGGGCTAAAAATTGGCTTCCAGGAGCAGCATGGATGGACTTTCACACACCAGTAACCATTGATGGGAGAGACACCCCATGGCTCAGATTTACGAAAATATGCATCAGATTTGAAGCAGCTTACCTGAAATGAGTATGCCATTATATCAGAGCTGTAAGTGAGAAACATGTTATTTTTCTTCTTTTACCAGTGAAACAAGTTTTTGTTTTTTTTTTTCAGACATATCCTTGTAATTTCTTTTTTTTGCAGTTCTTTCAAGTCGTTCTCTGGAAAATTTCCTGAAATTGCCAAGAATCTGCCACTTTCAATAATATCAACTCTGAAAGAGAGAGAGAGGCTAGGAGAGACCGTGGGGGACAGAAGTGTTGATTGCTGCCCACGGCCATGCTGGTGAGTAGCTGTGACTCATCTCAGATTGACAACACTCCTTTAGATACTCCTGGTGCTGAGAGTTTATGGTTTGGGGTTCAATTAAAGGGCATGGCAAGAAGGAGAAGAGCATAAAGTAGATCAATGGAAAGAAGGCAGAAAATGGAGAAATGGGAAGGAAAAGACCGAGTGGGGTTGCTGGGAGAGAGAAATGGGTTTGAGAGAAAGATGGAGAAATGAACATTTATTGAGAACCTATTATGTGCCAATGATGATGAGATTGTGAGTATGAGATTATGATTATGTGATTCTGAGAAGCACTATATGCTGTCTAATTTCTGTATCAACTTTATGAAATAGTGGTCACATTCAGTGTTTTACAAATGAGGAAAATGAGCCCAGAGCTCAGTTTTTCACCAAAGTCTCCCTTCTAATGAGAGAGCTGAACTGGAGATCCAAATGAGGTCTGAAAATCTGTAAATCCTGTGCCCTTTGCACCGGGCAGGGCTGTAGGAGGTCTAAGAGGAGTGTTGGATTAAAATCATTTCCAGGAGAGCTTTTGGGCTGTGACTTTTATGAATTATTCTTTGACAAGTTTGTTGAGCCTCTTTGCTGTTCTTTAGCTGCTCAGATGTTTAGATCTTAAGAGGCTCCAGTTGGAATAGGATGAACAGAGCAGACTATTAAGGCAGAAAGTATCTGCTGGGATGATGCATTCATTCCCAGAGCAGTAGAACGCTGGCAGTTGTCTAGCCCTGGCCCTGGGTTGAAGGTTGCCTTGTGGATCTCTCTGAAGGAACAGTGGCAAAAAATAGGTGTCAGCTGGGCTTGAATCTAAACATCAAGTTTCAGAAAGACAGAAGAAGAGAGGGAGAGGGAGAGAGAGATCCAGGGATGCTGAAACACGGGGCACATTTTTGTTGACAAGCCAAGACTGAACCATCAGAACACTGATTCTCAGTTTCTGAGTTTGGCTTAAAATCAAAATTTGAATCAGACATCTGCTTTAATGAATACGAAAATATTGATTAAAGGGGGCAGACTTCCTCACCTTCCCAGCTCTGGAATCTCGCTGCTTTGACAGCACGAATCAATACTCTGTTGTGAAGGTTTAAACTCTGATTTGTGAGATAGAAACTGCATCAGGGTCCAATAAGAACTGCCCTCAGGGCAGAGCCAAAGCATTCAGCAGAGAAACTATAGCAAGACACTGGCCCAAGACAAGGGCATTTACCACTCGAGCTGATTTCACTCAGGACACAGAGCACTGGTTCAGAGGTCTGGGCAGCTTCACAAAAGTGACCTCGTGCCGTGGACAGGATCCCAGGAAGGGGTCAGATTTCATGAGTATGCCTCTTTATTTTACTGTATGTACATAGATGGATATATTCCTCTATTATAGAGCACCATGAACTTGAATCATTAGGCATGACCCTGAATGTATTTGCTGTTGGATCCTTTGTCTCATGCAGGCTGGTTAAGCCTTTTCCATTCCACGGGGAGGTCCTGAGCCAAATGACTCAATTCTGGTGCTTAGAATACACACACACATCCTCTTTGCTCAATGCAAGGTGAAATATTTTTCTAGGCTAGAGAATGAGCACACAATTTGGAGTCAAATTGTGTTCAAATCTTGTGTCCACCAATCACTAGCTGTGTGACAGTGAGGAAACTGTTTAACCTTGCTGAGCCTGTTTTCTAGACTGAAATGTAAATAACAGATTTTACCCACTAGAATTGTTGGCAGGGATTCAATGGGATTTTGCAAGGAGGGTGTTTAGTGGACTGTCTGGTACATAGTAAGCAGTCCCATACTTCCAGTAACTCTCCTATATATGGTATATGCCAGATATGTCACAGTACTTGTTGAGGTCCGAATAAATGGTGAAGTAGCATGACTTTATCTAAGTAACTTTTCTTCCTCATCCACCTTGTATTTCTGGCTCTAGACTCAAGTCAGCCATTAAGTAGTTTCATAGTTTCAGGAAGGCCTTCCTGCCTGTCCATTTCCCATTACCAAATGTTAAACAGAGTCATAGGGTGTCAGCTTTGTATCAGCTGTGTGGTGGCTTCAGGGGCAGACACGCTGTCTGGATCTGAGTTCCCTTATCTTTACAGGAGGCTGGTGTCATAAGGAATTTGACATCCCTGAGGCCTCTCTCTAGTGGGAATATTTCTGTGTTTTGTTTCCTGGCACTGTATCTTTTTCTTCTTAATGTCTGCCTATGGCTTGAAGAACTTCTCTGCCCTTTCCACAGTCTTCTCTTTCTCCAAGGTTAGGGACTTTACTGCCAGCTGTTGCTCTTTCTTTCTACCTTTGTGGGTTCCAATTACTTGGCCTCACTGACCGTTTCTGTATGAGTGATTATTTTTCTATCTGATGTTCTCTGGTCTCCACTCTCAGTTTCTTCATCCCTAAACCATGAACCTGTTGTGCTAGTAAATGAAGTAAACAGGTAAACATTTTGCCAATGTTTAAACCAGATCCTTCCCTCTAAGCTACCGATTAAAGCCTGCATGGCTTGTTTCAGTGACGACCAGAGGGAAAAATTCCTCAGATGACATTATCAGGAATAGGTGTGTGTGTTTTCTAAATAGTTCTCTTTATTCCTGCCTTTTTCTTTTTTCCTTTGGTCTAAGCCTTGTGGCATGTGCGATCTTAGTTTTCCCACCAGGGATCTAACCCGGGACCTCTGCAGTGGAAGCAGAGTCCCAATCACTAAACCACCAAGAAATTCCCAGGAATAGATGTTTTTAAAAGCAAGCAACCAGACGTATAGCCACTATGATTTATTAATACTTAGTTGATAGTGTCTCTCTCTTTGCTCTGATAGCTGGCAAGCTGAAGGCCTGATTTTGTGGTTCACTTCTAGAAAGATTTTGTGGCAGGGGGTTTGTCTGTTGACCTGTACTCTGAGTTTCCTTTTCCTTAATTTATTTTTCCCTCCTTTAGATTCCTCACTTATTCATTAAAAAATCCTGTAATACTTTTGAAAGATATGTTATGCACTTTTAGAATAGGGTGAAGTCAAGGTAAGGGCTTCCCTGGTGGCGCAGTGGTAAAGAATCTGCTTACCAGTGCAAGAGACACAAGGGATGTGGGTTTGATCCCTGGGTCAGGAAGATCCCCTGGAGAAGGAAATGGCAACCCACTCCAGTATTCTTGCCTGGAAAATTCCATGGACAGAGGAACTTGGTGGGCTATAATCCATTAGATCACAGAGTTGGATATGACTGATCACACAAACACACACACATAAGGGAAATAAATGAATACATGCTGTGTATTTTGTATAGTTGAGTGCTTGACCCAAGCTCAGAGAAAAAGAGAGACAGCTTCCTGGAGGAAGGTGCTGAGAGAATACACACTCATCAGTTCTTAGGTAGTTTAGTCAATGATGAAATCCCCAAAGTGGCTTGTGATTTGAGGTCGGAAGTTGTAGGAATTAAAGTGAAACAGAAAATCTTGTAAGACATTTTCATTAGAGTGGGAGACATTTGCCATGTAATGTAGCTTAATCATGGGAGTAAAGTCCTATTATATTTATGTCTACAGTGAAGGGGAGGAGATTATACATTCTGTCTATCACAGATAACTAATGTGATTTAACAGCAGATTTTGTCTCAGTAAGGAGTAAGAACTTCCTCTATGCCTCTGGCCCTTTTTTGACCGTCACTTTCATACGTGATTCAAGGGCATCATTGTGAATGGGAAGCACTTCAAGACCTCTACTCACCAATTATGAGACCCGAAGTGCCTTCACCTTCCTAATTCTGGCTTCTCCCTTAAGGTGCAGACATGCAGAGTTGTCTCACTCTCTATAATAACCTATAGCCTATACTGACCTTGAATTGTTACTTGATCCCCATCACCACTAAAGCCATATCCACCTGTTATATCTGTCCCAGCTCACAGCCCACCTTCTCCCACTGCTCTTTCTCTAATGTAAAGGCATAGATGGAAACTTACCTGGCGGTTCAGTGGTTAGGATTCTGCACTTCCACTGCAGGGGGCATATGTTTGTTCCCTGGTCCAGGAACTAAGATCCCACAAGCCATGTGGCACAGTCAAAAGGAAAAAAAAGGCAATGGATGCCTTTTTAGTAATGGGTCTTTGAGGAGATTGAAAAAAAAATTAGTATTCAGAAAGATAATGATGTAGATTGATATGATAGGCAAGATGATTAACAACTTTTTTAGGATCTTCCCTGTGACCTTCAAGATCTCCATGTGAGTTTCCAGCTACAGAATTTGCTTCACGAAGTGTCCTTTCTTAGAGTGGCTGGATGCTCTCTAGGAGGAGGGTTTGTTTTGCTTCCAGTGACTGCCTTTAGAGAGTATGTGTGTTCTCCAACCACCAGCTGAAATGAACTTTCTAAATGTTTGATAACACCAAGTATCCTGCCTAAGAGGGCACCATGGTAGAGGCTGCTTAGTCATTGCAAGTCTCTCTTGATGCTAAGCCCACAGAATCTAGCTTTACCCAAAGTCAGGGATGACCCTGTCATCGGACTAGATGCACCTTTTGCAAGCAAAATCCTGCTTTCAAAATAATATAAACTCTCTAATAGTGGGACTTTTCATCTTGGCCTTTTCTGTCTTAAGTTTATAAAACCTCCTGCATATCACCATGGCCTTCCCAGAAATCTGTAAAATGCTAATATCAAACTGTGCTCATTTTCCAGATCTGATGACATATCAGAGATGTAGCACACAGCAGTTCCAGAATATCTGGAATATCTGAATATCTGAGGATGGACAGCTGGTTATAAGTGGTATATTCCAGCAGACCTGTTACAACATCTTTGCATTCTGCCTGCTTTGCAAAACCCAGTGTCCTTAAACATATGTTGAGAACTTGTCACATGGCTCCAGTTAAATGCAGGGAAAGCTGGGAAATGCAATCCACCCACCAGTTTACTCAGAAAGAGTAGTCAAGCTTGGTGATCATCTGGATATCTCTCTCACAGTTTCGAAAACACAAAGGAATGCACCCTTGAAAAGCTGAAATACACCTTCTAAATGTCTGATAACACAAAATCCAAACAAATGTCACAAAACGAATTAGTAAAAGCCAAGGTGCTTTAGCTACAACAAATAAACTATGACCTGGAACTGTAGTTACTCCCGTGTCTCAGTGGGAGAACATGAAAATGAAACAGATTAAACACAGATCTCAGTCAAATCTGACTTTTGACTTGGTTGACATTCAGTACAATGAGAAATCAATAGTGTGAGTTTTAACCACACCCAGAGTCAGAGATGAAAGTATCAGAGATGAGTCACCCAAGGTTCTAAAGAAAGGGGAGATGCTCTGCTTTGTCCAATTGGCGTTAGAACATTAAAGAACAGGATGATCTATGACCTTGTTAAAAAAATCCTCTGTTAGGACGTGGGTCTTTCCTGGAAGATGAAATAGTCCTTTCTCTTGAAATTCTGCTATGACAGTAAAAGTCACATAAGTGAATCTGAGCACTTACTCTGGGCCAGGCAGTTCCCTTGCACTCTTAGTTTTCCTCACAAAGAGGTGGCACTATTAGCCTTACTTTAAAAAGTAAAGCACTATTAGATGTACTTCATCTTACAGATGAAGAGCCAAGACTCAGAGAAGTTAAGGAACTTTCCAAAGTCACATAGCTACTAAATGGTATAGTTGATAGACTGATCTCAGTGTGTCTAACACTGGAGACCGTGAGCTAAGGCCATCGCTTGGAAACTGTTAGTGCAAGGCCTTGGACCTTATAAGAATTTTTATTAAGAAGTGATGTGTGTACTAACAGCTTCCACTTATATGACGTACCTGCTGCTGCTGCTGCTAAGTCGCTTCAGTCGTGTCCGACTCTGTGAGTCCCTGTAGACGGCAGCCCACCAGGCTCCCCCGTCCCTGGGATTCTGCAGGCAAGAACACTGGAGTGGGTTGCCATTTCCTTCTCCAATGCATGAAAGTGAAAAGTGAAAGTGAAGTTGCTCAGTCATATCTGACTCCCGGCGACCCCATGGACTGCAGCGCACCAGGCTCCTCCATCCATGGGATATTCCAGGCAAGAGAACTGGAGTGGGGTGCCGTTGCCTTCTCCGATACAAGGTACCTAGAATAGTCAAATTCATAGATTCAGGAAGTACATTGACAGATGCCAGGGGCTAGATAGTGGATGGGAGGGAGGAGGTGGGAAGGGGGCATGGAGACTTAGTGTTTTATGGGACAGAGTTTCAATTTAGGAAAGTGAAAATTTTGGTAGATGGGTGATGGTGTTTGAGCTACACAACAATGCTAATGTCCTTAGTGCCACTGAACTTCACAGTTAAATATGGTTAAAATAGCATGTTTTATATTATGTGACTTATTGTAATAAAAAACATTAAAAAAGAAGTAATGAATGATAATATATCTGATATTATCATGCTAATTGGGTGTTAGGGAAAAGTGAGTTGGTAAATGGATGAAATAAATGTGGTCACATATTGAGTCTTAGTGAAGCTAGGAAATGGTTCATGGAGGTCATGATGTTATTCTCTCTACTTTTTTATATGTTTGAAGTTTTGTGTAATATAAAAAAGATTCATGAATGAATATACAGTTATGTTTCAGGTTGAAAGAAGCTTTTGAGGTTTGACAAAGAGAAATTCCAGATATTTATGTCTGATCTTCCTGAAACTCTCTGCCCTTAGTCTAACTGCTCCAGCTAGAATTTTGCTCTCAGTGGAGAACGGTGATTTGTGTCTTCTCTAGATGATGGTGACTGTATTTGCCTTTTTCAAATATCATGGCATTACTGGTTTCCATGTGTGTAGATAGCCACACCCTTTCTCTTTAGTCTCTGCCCTTTCTCTTTGAAAACTTAAGCAGGTTTGCCTGTTCCTCACAGTTGGGCAATGGGGCTTCCAAGGAACACAGAAAATACCCTGACAGACAATAAACAGAGAGCAGGGGGCATGGGATGTAGTGGATTTAAAGAGTGAAGACAGACAGTTACTGTTATTTGGAGACCAGAAACCAATGTGAAAGCAGGAATTGAAAAAGGAGGAAGCAGAGACATCCATTCAGTTATTTAAGGGAAAAAGAGCCCAAAGTACATCGTAAAGGATAAAAATGTGGACATTTGTATCTCCATTAAGGAGCTTATTAATTAGAGTTGAGTTGTTAACTGGTTTATAGTTCCCTGGGACTAGAATGAGCCTCTGAGAGGAACCCAAGCAGAGAACAGCCAGTCTGGATAATTACCGTGGTTTGCCTGGGGGTTTACTGCAGCCTCACAGACAACTTAATAGCCAGTAGTGATGTTGTCAGGCCTGTGCTGCTCCACCGTGAGGCCGGACAGATTCCCAGGCTCCTAAGCAGTTGCCAAAGTGGGCTCCTCCCTTACTTCTTTGGAAGTAAGAGACAAACTGAGTGGTCTTACGTGGCAGTGGCCCGGACTCTGGAAGCCTTTCCTGATGTGGGAATGCTCTCCCACAACGGAGGTGAGCTTATGCAATTTGTGTCTCTTAACCACAGTGATGCACAGGCACCATGCCCCTCTAGTCCCAGTAGCAAAGAGTGAATGGTGTTTGTGCCAGTCAGAGTGTAGCCTCCTGTTCCTGTCCTTTCCTTTTCATTTCTCTCCCTTACTCTGTCTCTCGTTTATGATCCCATACACACTAGGATTGATGATTTCATTTATTTTCATCAGATCTGGACTCTTCAATTGTCCTTTAAGGAGGGGGGAAAAACAGGCCAGGGGTGGCTAGGAAGGTAATGTCAATGTGCCAGTGCTGGATTAAAAAAATGATAGAAAAAGAAGGTGAGGACATACTTTGAAGTGGGCTTCCCTGGTGGCTCAGTGGTAAACAATTCACTTGCCAATGCAGCAGATGTGGATTTCATCCCTGAGTCAGGAAGATCCCCTGGAGAAGGGATTGGCAACCCACTTGGTATTCTTGCTTGAAGAATTCCATGGACAGAGGAGCGTGGTGGGCTACAGTCCATGGGGTTGCTAAAGAGTTGGACATGACTGAGCAACTGAACAGCAACGACATACTTTGAAGTGGAGAGTGCATGTCCTGTCTAAAGACATTCAAAGCACTATTTCAAAACAAATCCTGGCTTGGACAAACAAAATATACCAGAGGGTAGGTCTGTCCTGTGGGTCTACAGTTGGGAACTGGTGATATTGATTGTCATTTTGGGACCTACTCCATGTTTTTGTGGGAATGTTGCCTGGGTCTGTCTTAGGGTCTGGGTATGGATCAGGTAACTGTGGTTCAGATTTGGGGAGGGAGTGTCACATGATGAGGGTGCGTGGATTTTCTTCTCTTGTTCCTGAGCCTGATAAATCCCTAGTGACTATGTGAGAGAGTACGTTTCTTGCCACACTGGTCTAGTGGCTCAATTGCAAAAAAAGATGAACCACATGTTTAGCAACCAATGTCTGTCCCCTCCCTATACCTGCATTTATTCTTTTCTGTTTCCAGGTTTCTTTTCTTCCCCTGTGTAAAGACTGCTGGCTTGGTATCTCTGGACTCCAGTAAGTAATTAATACACTAATGGACATTTGAGTGTTAAAGGCTTAAAGTTGTACTTGTTTCAGGAATTGTTCCTTTGGCTTAAATAGGAAAAGGAGTACGTCAAGGCTGTATATTATCACCCTGCTTATTTAACTTATATGCAGAGTACATCACGAGAAATGCTGGGCTGGAGGAAGCACAAGCTGGAATCAAGATTGCCAGGAGAAATATCAATAACCTCAGATATGCAGATGACACCACCCTTATGGCAGAAAGTGAAGAGGAACTAAAAAGCCTCTTGATAAAAGTGAAAGTGGAGAGTGAAAAAGTTGGCTTAAAGCTCAACATTTAGAAACCGAAGATCATGGCATCCGGTCCCATCACTTCATAGGAAGTAGATGGGGAAACAGTGGAAACAGTGTCAGACTTTATTTTTCTGGGCTCCAAAATCACTGCAGATGGTGACTGCGGCCATGAAATTAAAAGACGCTTACTCCTTGGAAGGAAAGTTATGTCCAACCTAGACAGCATATTCAAAACCAGAGACATTACTTTGCCAACAAAGGTCCGTCTGGTCAAGGCTATAGTTTTTCCTGTGGTCATGTATGGATGTGAGATTTGGACTGTGAAGAAGGCTGAGCGCCAAAGAATTGATGCTTTAGAACTGTGGTGTTGGAGAAGACTCTTGAGAGTCCCTTGGACTGCAAGGAGATCCAACCAGTCCATTCTGAAGGAGATCAGCCCTGGGATTTCTTTGGAGGGAATGATGCTGAAGCTGAAACTCC
>NW_011494952.1:2034228-2060981 GCF_000754665.1 Bison bison bison | reverse complement strand
TGGAAAAGACTCTGATGCTGGGAGGGATTGGGGGCAGGAGGAGAAGGGGACGACAGAGGATGAGATGGCTGGATGGCATCACTGACTTGATGGACGTGAGTCTGAGTGAACTCTGGGAGTTGGTGGTGGACAGGGAGGCCTGGCGTGCTGCAATTCATGGGGTCGCAAAGAGTCGGACACGACTGAGCGACTGAACTGAATTGAACTGAGGTTAAGGCTTAATCTGGAGGAATATTCTCTAATTATAGTTCTCCATGTATTTTAGCACTAGAGCAGTGAACATACCTGGAGAAGTTTAAAAATATATATATTCATCTATTTATTTGGCTGGATTGGGACTTAATTGCAACAGAAAGGATCTTTGTTGCTTCATGTGAGATCTTTCATTGTGGTGTACAGGCTCAGTAGTTGTGGCATGTGGGCCTAGTTGCTTTGCAGTATGTGGGGTCTTAGTTCTCTGACCGAGGATCAAACCTGAGTCCCCTGCATAGCAAGGTGGATTCTTAACCACTGGACCACCAGGGAAGTCTTTTATCTTGGGAAGTTTGTAGCAGTCATTTGGTAGATTCAGTTGATGGAGTTATGCAACCTCCATTTTTAGTTAACCTTCCTTTATGGAGATATTAGAAGGCTAAAAATAGTGGATTTTCAATAGCTTTTAACAATTATGGCTCTGGATGTGAAATAGATTTTTCTAACTGGATGGACAAAAATATGGAAGGTGGGAGGATGGTGGAGACCATTCTCTTGGTCCTTTTGTCTGTTTCTCTGGCAAGCAAGGAAGGGGAAATATGAGCAGCAGCTTGTGCAGACACAAGCTTTCCAGTGTCTAGTCTTGATATCAAGAGGCAGTGATGGTTTCAATGGATTCTTTATTCTGCTCCTTGATTCTAGGGCTCCAGGCACAGGGATGTGATTTTGTATGTCTCTCTCCAGTGGCAGCCTCAGTGGTGGATCAATTTTATATTGTTCTGAGAGTCATTTCTGAAGGCCCATCTTAGAACCTCCTTCCTTAGCCCTTCCATCAGTTCTATAAACTTTGAATTCCCTGCATTAAATCCCTTTGTACTCAAAATACCTACAGTGCTTTATACTTTCTCTGTGGAAACTTGACTATTAGATCCTTCAAGTGGTTTGTATTAAACTTCACTCCTGAACCTATTTCTACTCCTAGAATCTGAATCGTAAGTTTGACATGAATGTGGAGATGAAAAATAAGGGCCCTGTTTGTAGGGAAGACAATGCAAGTATGCAAACTAAGTACCACAGACTGTGTCATTGGCTTGAGTTGGGCTCAGTGATTAGTTTTTACTGGACCATGTGTTTGCTGGTATGAACATCAGCAGTGTCTTGTGGAGGGTTTAGGTCATTGCAGATTGTATTGGCAGCCAGGGCTTTAGTTTTTTAGCTGCCTTTGTGCTAAAAGGCAGATGAGGATGGGCTTCCCTGGTGGCTCAGATGGTAAAGAATCCGATGGGAAGATTCCCTGGAGAAGGAAATGGCAACCCACTCCAGTATTCTTGCCTGGAGAATTCCATGGACTGAAGAGCCTGGTGGCCTGCAGTCCATGGGGTTGCAAAGAGTCAGACATGATTGAGTGATGAACACACTGGTGCTAAAAGGCAGATGAGGGTGGCTTAAATAAGGATGGGTATGTGTGTTTGCCTGTTGCCTAGCCCTTTCTTAATTGTTGACATAGATCAGTGAGGATAATGTAGTCATATTTCCTAGTGGGGAATGTAGTTTGGTGTGGAAATAATTGAATTGGTAATGAGAAAGTGGAAGTGTTGTTTTGTGTTGAAATATTCATTTCTCCCATAACTGTTGAGTAAATGTAGCCATTAGTGTATGCATACAATCTTCTTTAATCCTCTGAGTATTCCAGCAGCAGGTAGAACACTTCCTGCTGAGAAACATATTTGAGTACGATGAGCATTTTAAAAAGAGCATGAATCTGTTTGCCATCTGGGGAGGCAAGAATTATTCTTCTGTGTTCAGCATGAATTCAGGTGAGTTCAGGAGAGGGGGAACAGTGAATTTGCTATAAATTTGGCTGCCTACTGAATTCAGCTTTCCTTGTAGCAACGGCAGCTGGAGATACTTCTGAGCAAACAATAGCGTAATAGGCAGAACATCATGGAAAGTGAAGAATACCTTCTATGTCTTTCAGACAAGGAGTAATTAGAGGTGGTGCCAGTTTTTGTACTAACACCATCATCCTTTCCAAGATGGTCCTGTAACCATTTTTAGTTTTCTGTGGAAGTTTTCTTCAGTGCTTGGTTGCTTTGTAGCAAATGGCCTTGCTTTATATACAGAAAACATCTCCATTCTCTTTATGAATTTTATTTCATTCAGTTAAGCCTCATGTAAATAGTTATTGTTGTTGTTGTTCAGTCGCTCAGTCCTGTCCAACTCTTTGCGACCCCATGGACTTCAGCACACCAGGCCTCCCTGTCCTCCACTATCTCCCGGAGTTTCCTCAAGTTCTTGTTCATTGAGTCAGTGATGCTATCGAATCATCTCATCCTCTGTCGCCCTCTTCTTTTGCCTTCAATCTTTCCCAGCATCAGGGTCTTTTCCAATGAGTTGGGTCTTCACATCAGGTGGCCAAAATGTTGTAGCTTCTGCTTTAGCATCAGTCCTTCCAATGAATATTCAGGGTTGATTTCCTTTAGGATTGGCTGGTTTGATTTCCTTGCTGTCAAGAGGCTCTCAAGAATGCTCTCCAGCACCACAATTTGAAGCATCAATTCTTTAGCACTCAGCCTTCTTTATGGTCCAGCTCTCACATCCATACATGACCACTGGAAAAACCATAGCTTTGACTAGATGAACCTTTGTTGGCAAAGTGATGTCTTTGCTTTTTAATAAGCTGTTCAGGTTTGTCATAGCTTTCCTTCTGAGGAGCAAGTGTCTTTTAATTTCATGGCTGCAGTCACCATTTGCAGTGATTTTGAAGTCCAAGGAAAGAAAATCTGTCACTGCTTCTACTTTTTCCCCTTCTATTTCTCATGAAGTAATGGGACCAGATGCCATGATCTTAGTTTTTTGAAACGGTTGTTACTGTGTACCAAATATTGTCAATTCTTAGAAGAAATCTTGGAGGTAGGTATGATTATTTCCTCCATTTTCTAGATGATAAAATCAAGGAACAGATAGATCAAGGAACTTAGCCACAGTTACACAGCTAGTGAACCAGGATTCAAAACCACGCAGTGGTTCTCCAGCCCTGCTCTGAGCCGCTGGGCCATAGACTGCTCATCTTTTGCTTCTTCTTCATCTCATAGAACATGCCATTTTGCCTTCTTTCCAAGGCCAAGAATGTTGCATTTTGTATGGATTGTTCACTCCCTAAGAAGGCCCAGACAAGGAGACTTGGAGAACAAAGTCTCGCCTATCCTCTAGTCATGAGTACCGTGAGTCACGGTGTGTACCCACTCGGAGTCTGCTTTGGATTAAGGTGCTGTCCGGGGTAACAGCAGCTCACCCTAAGGCTGACATCTCCATCCACACGCTGGATCCCACCCCTTCCTGTCTCTTCCAGCACCTTGTAGCTTCAGTGACTTCCCAAGCATGGATAAGAGTTTGACATTTCAAAAATGAACCTGTACTTCCTATATATATTTATTTTCTGAAGATAATTTAGCTTCTCTTAGGCAAGAGTACCACAAAACTAATGTTCAAAACCTTTCATTATCTTCATAGCCTTTTTCAAGGAATCTTTTGAAGTCTCTAGGTCCCTTCTAATTATAAAACTACTCAAGAAGAAAAGCAAAGTCGCCATGAAAAAAGTATTCGTTAAACCATGAAGCCCAACTGCCCTTTATAGCATTGTTTCTATGGGAAAGTGTGTGCTGAGTTTCATTGTAGGATGCTTAAAGGGCTTTTCCCTCTAACCTAAGGGGTTGAGGATGTGGAGTGATAAGTGCTGACCATGAGATGGTGGCTGCTTATGTGACCTGGCCAACTACAGCTGGGTATTTATAGTTTGGCACACTGCTATCCACTGGTTTCCTAAAGCAACTCTTGTTGTTGCTGTTCAGTTGCTAAGTTGAGTCCAACTCTTTGCGATCCCATGAACTGTAGCATGCCAGGCTTCCAAGTTCCTTCACTATCTCCCTGAGTTTACTCCAACTCATGTCCATTGAATCAGTGATGCCATCCAACCGTCTCATCCTCTGTCGCCCGCTTCTCCCCTTGCCCTCAGTCTTTTCCAGCATCAGAGTCTTTTCCATTGAGTTGACTCTTCACATCAGGTGGCCAAAGTATTGGAGCTTCAGTATCAGTCCTTCCAATGAATATTCAGGGTTGATTTCCTTTAGGATTGACTGGTCTGATCTCCTTGCTGTCCAAGATGCTCTCGAGTCTTCTCTAGCACCACAGTTCGAAAGCATCAGTTCTGCAACACTCAGACTTCTTTATAGTCCAACTCTCACATCCAAACATGACTACTGGGAAAACCATAACTTTGGCTGTATGGACCTTTGTCAGCAAAATAATGTCTCTGCTTTTTAATACACTGTCTTGGTTTCTCATAGCTATTTTTCCAAGGAGCAAACGTCTTTTAATTTCATGGCTGCAGTCACCATCTGCAGTGATTTTGGAGCCCAAGAAAATGAAATCTGATTCTGTTTCCACTTTTTCCCCATCTATTTGCCATGAAGTGATGGGACCAAATGCCATCTTCGATTCTTGAATGCTGAGTTTTAAGCCAGCTTTTTCACTCTCCTCTTTCACTTTCCTCAAGACCCTCTTTAGTTCCTCTTCACTTTCTACCATTAAAGTGATATCATCTGCATATCTGAGGTTGTTGATATTTCTCCTGGCAATCTTGATTCTAGCTTGTGAGTCATCCAGGCCACCATTTTGTGTGATGTACTCTGCATATAAATTAAATAAACAGGGTGATAATATACAGCCTTGATGTACTTCTTTCCCAGTTTTGAACCAGTCTGTTGTTCTGTGTCCAGTTCTAACTGTTTCTTCTTATCCTGCATGCAAGTTTCTCAGGAGGCAGATAAGGTGTTCTGGTATTCTCATCTCTTGAAGAATTTTCTACAGTTTGTTGTGATCCACACAGTCAAAGGTTTTAGCATAGCCAATGAAGCAGAAATAGATTTTTTTGGAATTTTCTTGCTTTTTATATGATCTAGCATATGTTAGCAATTTGATCTCTGGTTCCTCTGCCTTTTCTAAATCCAGCTTGTACATCTGGAATTTCTCAGTTCACATACTGCTGAAGCCTAACTTGAAGGATTTTGAGCATAATCTCGCTAGCATGTGAAATGAGTGCAGTTGTATGGCAATTTGAACATTCTTTGGCATTGCCTTTCTTTGGGATTGAAATGAAAACTGACCTTTTCCAGTTCTGTGGCACTGTTGAATTTCCCAAATTTGCTGGCATACTGAGTGCAGTACTTTAACAGCATTATCTTTTAGGATTTGAAATAGCTCTGCCACTCTTGTCATCCTCTAATTCACTTTTTAAAAATTTATTTTCTATTGAAGGATAATTGCTTTACAGAATTTTGCTGTTTTCCATCAAACCTCAACATGAGTCAGCCATAGGTATACATATAATCCCCTCCCTTTTGGAACTCCCTCCCATCTCCCTCCCCATCCCACCCCTCTAGGTTGATACAGAGCCCTGTTTGAGTTTCCTGAGTCATACAACAAATTCCCATTGGCTATCTATTTTACACATGGCAATGTAAATTTCCATGTTACTCTTTCCATATGTCTCACCCTCTCCTCCCCTCTCCCCATGTCCATAAGTCTATTCTCTATGTCTGATTCTCCACTGTTGCCTTGTAAATGAATTCTTCAGTACCATTTTTCTAGATTCTGTATATATGTGTTAGAATATGGTATTTATCAGGAGAAGGCAATGGCACCCCACTCCAGTACTGTTGCCTGGAAAATCCCATGGATGGAGGAGCCTGGTAGGCTGCAGTCCATGGGGTCGCACAGAGTCGGACACGACTGAAGTGACTTAGCAGCAGCAGCAATGATATTTATCTTTCTCTTTCTGACTCACTTTAATTTGTATAATAGGTTCTAAGTTCATCCACCTCATTAGAACTGACTCAAATGTGTTCCTTTTTATGGCTGAGTAATTGTGTATATATACCACAACTTCTTTATCCATTCATCTGTTGATGGACATCTAGGTTGCTTCCATGTTCTAGCTATTGTAAATAACACTGCAATGAACAATGGGATACATGTATCTCTTTCAATTTTGGTTTCCTCAGGGTATATGCCTAGGAGTGGGATTGTTGGGTCATATGGTGGTTTTATTCCTAGTTTTTTAAGGAATCTTCATACCGTCTTCCATAGTGGCTGTATCAATTTACATTCCTACCAACAGTGCATGAGTGTTCCCTTTTCTCCACACCCTCTCCAGCATTTATTGTTTGTAGGCTTTTTGATGATGGCCATTCTGACCGGTGTGAGGTGATATCCCATAGTGGTTTTGATTTGCATTTCTTTAATAATGAGCGATGTTGAGCATCTTTTCATGTGTTTGTTAGCCATCTGTATGTTTTCTTTGGACACTATACACAAAGATAAACTTAAAATGGATTAAAGACCTAAATGTAAGACCAGAAACTATAAAACTCTTAGAGGAAAACATAGGCAGAACACTTGATGACATAGATCAAAGCAAGATCCTCTATGACCCACCTGCTAGAGTAAGGGAAATAAGAACAAAAGTAAACAAATGGGACTTGATTAAACTTAAAAGCTTTTGCATAGCAAAGGAAACTATAAGCAAGGTGAAAAGACATCCCTCATAATGGGAGAAAATAATAGCAAATGAAACAACTGACAAAGGATTAATTTCCAAAATATACAAGCAGCTCATACAACTCAATACCAGAAAAACAAACTACCCAATCAAAAAGTGGGAAAAAGACCTAAGCAGACATTTCTCCAAAGAAGACATACAGATGTTTAATTCACTTTTGACATAGGCAGTCAGACTGATCTTAAGAAACGCAAGTATGATTAAAATAGTCCTCTTCTTAAAATCCTTGAATGGCTTCTCACTGCTATTAGCATAAGATCCTTAACGTGGCAAATAGCATGACCTGGCCCTTGTCCAGCTCTGCAGTTGCCTGTGACCTGTTCTCTCTGTCACTGTGCTCTCACCACTTTGGTATCCTTTCAGTGAGTTCTCGTGTTCTAAGTTCTCTTCCACTGTAGTTTTTTTTCATATGTGCTTTCCCATTTAGCTGACTCATTCTACTGCCTTCTCCTCACCTGGACAACTGGCACTTATCCTTCAGGTCTTTATCTTAAATGTGACTTTCTCAGGAAAAAAATGTGTACTCTAGGCAACCTGTGGTTTTCCTTTAGAGCCCTTATTATAGGCTGGGATTAAATGTATTTACTGTTTCTCTTCCAGTGAAGACTGTAATCTCTGTTAGGTAGGGACCATGTTTGTCTTATTTTTTCTTCTGCACCTATGTTTGAATGAGTATCTGTTGAATGATTAAATGAGTGAATGAATTAACCAGATTTGACTTGCATATGTGCCTGTTTTTTTCCCCCAATTTAGGCTTCAAATTTTGTGAAGGCAGAGGCCATATCTTTATTCGTGTTTATAGGATCTAAATTGTCTAGTGCAGTGCTTTGTAAATATGGAGACTCAGTGAAGAAATGCCAGCAAATAAATTGACCTGCCAAGCTCAAATGAATTAGGTAAGATATGGAAAAAATAAGGAAAAGGTCAGGATGAAATATATTGAGTCATTCTGATGAAAGAGTATAGTCCGGTGTTTCAAAATACAGTGACATACTGGTTCCTGCTTATGTCCATTAATCAGAAAATTAGTAGATTATACCCTGTATTGAGCTCTGTATTTTCAACCTGATAGCTGATGGTTTTTGTCTTCACTAAAAGTCTTTGTTGAGCATAGACTTTGGACTGGGTTAGTAACAACGGCTAATTGTATTTATCTTTTGTTTCTGAGAGTGATTGGTGTTTTGCATCAACTTGTTGAGATGCCCAGGACCTCCTGTAGTAATTAGCTGATTAAACTCACTATGAGGATGGAAACAAGATGTCTCAGGGTTTGTCTTTTAATTTATTGATTTGGGGTGGGGACTAATTTTCCTGGCTACAGACCGTACGTGTGCCACAATGATCTGCCTTTAATTCTTTCTGTTGGAAGAAGGCAGGATGGACTCCTGAGCTCTGGTTCAGAGGGTCACAAATCAATGCTTCAGCTGTGCCTATTGATTCCATCTTCAATTAGTGAAGTTCTACTCTGTGTCTTTTTCTTTCTTTCTGCATTTAAAAAGATTCTCCGCTATGCTGTGAAGAAAGATAGGGAAGCAGAAAAGTAATGGGAGTAGATTTTGCATCTTCTTTTGCTCTGTCCGAATTGTCAGCATCATTGACTTGTTTTCTTTCTTTCTTTGGCCACGTGGCATGTGGGGTCTTAGTTCCTGGGCCAGGGACTGAGCCTGTACTCCCTGCAGTGGAAGCACAGAGTCCTAACCGACGGCTAGGAAAGTCCCTCATTTTCTTGTTTTCAATACTCTTTTGGCATATTGTGCTTTCAAAGCCCTTTCACACGTGCTTATCTCACATGCTTCTCTTTCAATCATTGCCCAGCTTATAGCTGAAGAATCTTGGGCTCACAGAGGCCAAATGACTTAGTTAAGTGAGTGCATGTGGCTAGATAATGAGTGAAACCGGGTATGTTTTCTAGGACTCTCCTGGTTGTAAGGAATAAAAAATGAGTTTGAAGTAGCTACTAGCATAAGAGAAAAGGAATATATTACAAAGAGTTTGGAGCTGAGGACATGGCTGTCAGTAGGGCTGCCATGTATTGTGTGCAGTGTACAATTGTGTTCCATCTAAGGGTCAGTAATCATGCCTTAGAAATCAGATTGGTATGTTTTATTATGGCAGATTTCCAGCAGATGGCAGTCAAGTGTCTTTTCTAATGAGAGTCAAGAAAATGATTTGAGGGAGGAGGAGGTACATTTCTCTGGTTCTCAGAGGAACCAGAGATCAAATTGCCAACATCCGTTGGATCACTGAAAAAGCAAGAGAGTTCCAGAAAAACATCTACTTCTGTTTTATTGACTATCCCAAAGCCGTTGACTGTGTGGATCACAACAAACAATGGAAAATTCTGAAAGACATGGGAATACCAGACCACCTGACCTGCCTCTGGAGAAATCTGTATGCAGGTGAGGAAGCAACAGTTAGAACTGGACATGGAACAACAGACTGTTTCCAAATCAGAAAAGGAGTACATCAAGGCTGTATATTGTTACCCTGATTATTTAACTTATATGCAGAATACATCATGCAAAATGCTGGGCTGGATGAAGCAGAAGCTGAAATCAAGATTGCCAGGAGAAATATCAATAACCTCAAATATGCAGATGACACCACCCTTATGGCAGAAAGCAAAGAAGAACTAAAGCGCCTCTCGATGAAAATGAAAGAGGAGAGTGAAAAAGTTGGCTTAAAACTCAACATTCAGAAAACTAGAAAACTAAGATCATGGCATCTGGTCCCATCACTTCATGGCAAATAGATGGGGAAACAATGGAAACAGTGACAGACTTTGTTTTTTTGGCTCCCAAGTCACTGCAGATGGTCACTGCAGCCATGAAATTAAAAGATGCTTGCTCCTTGTAAGAAAAGCTATGACCAATCTAGATGGAATATTAAAAAACAGAGGCATTACTTTGCTGACAAAGATCTGTCTGGTCAAAGCTATGGTTTTTCCATAGCTTTTCTATGATCATGTATGGCTGTGAGAGTTGGACTATAAAGAAAGCTGACCACCAAAAATTGGTGCTTTTGAATTGTAGTGTTGGAGAAGACTCTTGAAAGTCCCTTGGACTGCAAGGAGATCCAACCAGTCACCTAAAAGAAATCAGTCCTGAGTATTCATTGGAAGGACTGATTCTGAAGCTTAAACTCCAATACTTTGGCCACCTGATGTGAAGAACTGACTCACTGGGAAAGACCCTGATATTGGGAAAGAATGAAGGCAGGAGGAGAAGGGGATGACAGAGGATGAGATGGTTGGATGGCATCACCGACTTGATGGACATGAGATTGAGCAAGCTCTGAAAGTTGGTGATGGACAGGGAAGCCTGGCGTGTTGTAGTCCATGGGGTCACAAAGAGTCAGACACGACTGAGCCACTGAACTGAAATGAACATTTGTCTTTCTTGCCCAAAGGTGCTTAGTGGGTACTGGGAACCTTGTCTTCTGGTAGCTTTGAGATCATGCTCTTCTTGAATATAACCAAAGAAAAAAGAAAAACATTTCCCATAATAGAAAGAACCTACCAAAGAACTAAACAGACATTTCTCCAAAGAAGACATACAGATGGCTAACAAACACATGAAAAGATGTTCAACATCACTCATTATCAGAGAAATGCAAATCAAAACCACAATGAGGTACCATTTCACGCCAGTCAGAATGGCTGCTATCCAAAAGTCTACAAGCAATAAATGCTGGAGAGGGTGTGGAGAAAAGGGAACCCTCTTATGCTGTTGGTGGGAATGCAAACTAGTACAGCCACTATAGAGAACAGTGTGGAGATTCCTTAAAAAACTGGAAATAGAACTGCCATATGACCCAGCAATCCCACTGCTGGGCATACACACTGAGGAAACCAGAATTGAAAGAGACACGTGTACCCCAATGTTCATCACTGCACTGTTTATAATAGCCAGGACATGGAAGCAACCTAGATGTCCATCAGCAGACAAATGGATAAGAAAGCTGTGGTACATATACACAATGGAGTATTACTCAGCCATTAAAAAAAATACATTTGAATCAGTTCTAATGAAGTGGATGAAACTGGAGCTTATTATACAGAGTGAAGTAAGCCAGAAAGAAAAACACCAATACAGTATAATAACACATATGTATGGAATTTAGAAAGATGGTAACGATAACCTTGTATGCAAGATAGCAAGAGAGGCACAGATGTATTGAACAGTCTTTTGTACTCTGTGGGAGAGGGCGAGGGCGGGATGATATGGGAAAATGGCATTGAAATATGTAAAATATCATATGTGAAACGAATCGCCAGTCCAGGTTTGATGCATGATATAGGGTGCTCGGGGCTGGTGCACTGGGATGACCCAGAGGGATAGTACGGGGAGGGAGATGGGAGGGGGGTTCAGGATGGGAAACGTGTACACTCGTGGTGGATTCATGTCGATGTGTGGTAAAAACAATCGGTAAAAGCAATTAGCCTCCAATTAAAATAAATAAATTTATATTAAAAACAAAGAAAGAACCTAGACAATAACTTTGGTGGATCTGACTTGGGTTCCATCTTGGATCAGTTTCTGTGGTTGGGAATGTTGTGTTTGTGATTGACCCCTTACCATTTTTCCTGTGGCTGTCTACTGTATATACATCCACAACACTTGTCTTTCTGTATATGAAATTCCACTATTACTGCTGTATAAAGCAGCGAATTCACATATAACCCCAAATATATTCCCCACACCAACTCTTTCAGATAGGTATTTAAAAGTATCACCAACTACTGCATTTACTAATAAGCTCAGGATATTTGGGAGACATGGCACCTCAAGATTCTGAACCCTGTGGGTACTGGGACTAATTTAACCATTTCTGACCCATCTAAGATAGTGCGGGAAAAAGTAGCCACAATAAGAATTCGGGTTTGGAAATGAGGGAGAAACATAAGCAACACACGTGGCACATCTGCAGAGGGTATGCCAGACTCCATTCTAGAGGACTGGTGAAGCATATACATTTTTGTAAAAAGCGTTTTATTTTGTATTGGCCAATTAATAAACAATGTTGTGATAGCTTCAGGTGAACAGCAAAGGAATTCAGCCAAACGTAAACATGTATCCATTCTCCCCCAAACTCCCCTCCCATCCAGGCTGCCACATAACATTGAGCTGACTTCCCTGTGCTATACGGAACTTGCTGGTTGTCTGTTTTAAATATAGCAATGTGTATAGGTGATCCCACACTCCCTAACTATGCCATCCCCACATCCTTCCCCCCAGGCAACCATAAGTTCATTTTCTAAGTCTGTGAGTCTCTTTCTGTTTTGTAGGTAAGTTCATTTGTATCATTTCTTTTTAGATTCAGCTGATAAGGGATGTCATGTTATATTTTTCCCTCTCTGTTTGACTTCACTCAGTATGACACTCTTAAGGTCCATCCATGTTGCTGCAAATGGCATTATTTCATTCCTTTTTAATGGCTCAGTAATATTCCATTGTACATATGTACCATATCCTTTTTTATCCGTTCTTTCGTCCATGGACATTGAGGTTGCTTCCATGTCTCGGCTATTGTTAAAAGTGCTTCAGTGAACACTGGGGGTGCATGTATCCTTTTGGATCATGTTTTTCTTTGGAATTTGCCCAGGAGTGGGACTGCAGCATCATATGTTAGCTCTGTTTTTAGTTTTTTAAGGAACCTCCATACTGTTTTCCGTCTAGTCAAGGCTATGGTTTTTCCAGTGGTCATGTATAGATGTGAGAGTTGGACTGTGAAGAAAGCTGAGCGCCAAAGAATTGATTCTTTTGAACTGTGGTGTTGGAGAAGACTCTTGAGAGTCCCTTGGACTGCAAGGAGATCCAACCAGTCCATTCTGAAGGAGATCAGCCCTGGGTTTCTTTGGAAGGAATGATGCTAAAGCTGAAACTCCAGTACTTTGGCCACCTCATGTGAAGACTTGACTCATTGGAAAAGAGTCTGATGCTGGGAGGGATTGGGGGCAGGAGGAGAAGGGGACGACAGAGGATGAGATGGTTGGATGGCATCACTGACTTGATGGACGTGAGTCTGAGTGAACTCTGGGAGTTGGTGATGGACAGGGGGTCGCAAAGAGTCGGACATGACTGAGCGACTGAACTGAACTGAACTGATACTGTTCTCTGTAGTGGCTGTATCAATATACACCCCATCAACAGTGTAGGAGGGTTCACTTCTCTCCACACCCTCTACAGCATTTATTGTTTGTGGATTTTTTGATAATAGCCATTCTGGTTGGTGTGAGGTGAACTCTCATTGTAGTCTTGATTTGCATTTCTCTAATAATTAGCAGTTGAACATCTTTTCCTGTGCCTTTTGGCCATCTGTATGTCTTCTTTGGAGAAATGTATATTTAGGTCTTTGCCCATTTTTTGAGTGGGTTGTTTGTTTTGATAATGTTAAATGTCATGGGCTGTTTGTAAATTTTGGAGACTAATCTCTTACTGGTCACATTATTTGCAAATATTTTTTCCCGATCTATGGATTGTCATTTCATTTTGTTTGTTGTTTCCTTTGCTGCTGTAAGACATATCCATTTTTAAATTTTAATTTTATTTTAAATTGGAGGATAATTAGGCATATGCATTTTGACTCAGACTCTTGGCTACTGTTAGGTGCTTGGCATTCTGTTCTCAGGAAGCTTTGCCTTGGTCATTTCCCTTCATGGCCACAGTAGACAAGAGGACAGCTCATGCAAGTCTATATTCTTACAAAAGCCCAGTTGCAATCATTAATATAGGAAGACCCAGGAATTTCCTTAGAGATGGAGCATTGCAGGTTTCTAATTTAGGAATACTTATAGAAAAGCACCATTTAAATAAGCTAGTTGGCTATCAACATTGAGTTCACTCTGATGGACTCTGTTAGTTTATAACCAACCAGAAATCTTGTTGAGTCCTAATATTTGGCTCTAGACTCCACCTTTGAAATTTATGTCTTCTAGAAACACACCCGTAGGACTTTGACAATCCTCCCGTGGCCTCTGTTTAATAACTTCTCCCTTAGCCCCTGCCTCAGGGCAACTGAAGCTTTAGGCTGAAATGGTAAATAAAGCTTGACTGCCTTCTGGTCCCTGGTTGCTTCCCAATCATTTTCACTTTATGATGGGAAAAATTGCTACTCTCTTAGGGGCAAGTGCACAGCAGAAGTGGGTGGTCAGGCTTTTCCCATTTCTAGGTTGCTTCTGGGTATCCCTTCTCCTTGGTGAAATCACTTCACCATAAGATAGAAAATTCATCTCTAACAGTTTTGCAGGCAGCATGGATTTCAGATCTTTAGAAGCTTTGGATCAGTAGCTACATGCAGAAAGGGCCTCTGTTTTAACAACGCTATATAGCTATCTTTTTATTTCCTATCCATTTTAAGAAATGTCAGCTTGGATTAAGGCTTATTTTCCTTTTAAGGGACCTTACCAAAGGCCATAAGAAATATTCAGTGTGCTCTTGTTTCTTTCTTTTTTTTTTCCCTTTCATTTATTAAACTAATTGTTTTATCAGTCCTTTTTCTGGTACAAATATAAATGAAGTCACTGTTACATCTCTTAACCTCCTGACAATATTCTATTGATACATTCTAATTTGAAAGTTTTTTAAATTGAAGTATACTTCATTTATGTTGATTTATAATATTATATTAGTTTAAGGTATATATAATAGTGATTCAATATTTTATAGATATAAATTTTTTTACATTTAAAAAATTAGGAATTTTAGTTTATAGATTTTATCCATTTGGGGTTATTATAAAATGCTGGCTCTATTCCCTGTGCTGTAACATATATGCTTGTTAGTCATTTATTTTATACATATGGTAGTTTGCACCTTTTAATCCCCTACTCCTATCTTGCCCTCTTCCTCACTAGTAACCACTAGTTTGTTCTGTATATCTGTGAGTCTGTTTCTGTTTTGTTATATTCATTCATTTTTTAGATTCCACATATAAGTGATATCATATGGTATTTGTCTTTCTCTACCAAACTTATTTCACTAAAGCGCAGTACCCTCCAGGTCTATCCATGTTGTTGCAAATGGCAAAATTTCATTCTTTTTTATGGCTGAATCTTATTGGTGCTTTTCTACCAAGCCACCAAAATATCATTGTCTGTCTGTCAATATATAGCAGATAATAATTAGTATCTACTTTGCTTTCATGTAAGAAGAGTTCCTGTCTTTCCAGCAAGGGAGTGGTGTGATTATCACTTCCTCTACCTCTTATCAACTAAGTACACAAAACTGTCCCAGAAAAAGCAAGTATATAAAGAAGTATAGACTCTGATCCCCAGTCCCAAGGAATTCACAGTCAAGCTGAAGTTGTGTCCTACTAAGCCCAGGCTACATTTGATATTCATTTCTGTAGTAATTAGTAATCTTTATATTGCTAGTGACATAAACTCAAGTGTAACTAAAAGAAAAAAAGTGAGGAGGGGAGGAAGGAATTGTTGGAAGGATCTTGGGTCACTCACATAAGAACTACAGAGAGAGGTGGCACTGGAAACTTCTGTGAATGGGACTGGGGAGTTGACTCCCCATCTCCTATTCCAGACACTCTCTGTTGGCTTCATTTGGTCAGACTCATCCTCATGGTTACAGGAACCTCTGGGCCACATACTGCACCTCACAGTCCAAGCAAAAAGGAGGGTTCTTCCCCTTTGCTCCAGGAGAAAAGTACTGGTACAGGGCTCTGATTAGCTTAGCCTGAGTCTGTCATTGAGGCTGAGGGGTGGAATTGACATCACTTAAATGCAATGGCACCCCACTCCAGTACTCTTGGGGTCCGTGGGGTCGCTACGAGTCAGGCACGACTGAGCGACTTCACTTTCACTTTTCACTTTCATGCATTGGAGAAGGAAATGGCAACCCACTCCAGTGTTCTTGCCTGGAGAATCCCAGGGATGGGGGAGCCTGGTGGGCTGCCGTCTATGGGGTCACACAGAGTCGGACACAACTGCCGTGACTTAGCAGCAGCAAATGACTCAGTGATCTAGAAAAGTATGGTTTGGGAATGCTCTTATCGTACTGGAGTGGTAGTTGATGAATTCTTGATTAGTGCCTTGTTTCCTTATTTTTTTTATGTGGTCAAAATTAAATACCTAGTACCTTTTAAAAAAATTTCTTTTTTTTTTCCGCCATGCCGAATGCCTCGTGGGATCTTAGTTCTTTGACCAGGGATTGAACTGGGCCCTCAGCAGTGAAAGCACAGAGTCCTAACCACTGGACTGCCAGGGAAATCCCTACTCAGTACTTTAAAAAAAAATTGAAATATATTGATTTTGCATTGTTGTGCTATTTTCAGATATATAGCAAAGTGATTCATATATATATGTATATATATTTCAGATTCTTTTCCATTATAGTTTATTAAGATATTGAATATAATTCCCTGTGCTGTACAGTAGACCCTTGTTGTTTATCTATTTTATATATAGTAGTAGAGGGCTTCCCTGGTGGCTCAGATGGTAAAGAATCTGCCTGCAGTGTGGGAGACCTAGGTTTGACCCCTGGGTCAGGAAGATCCCCTGGACAGGGGAATGGCTACACACTCCAGTATTCTTGCCTGGAGAATTTCATGGACAGAGGAGCTTGGTGGACTACAGCCCATGGGGTCGCAAAGAGCTGGACACAACTGAGTGACTAACACTTTCACTTTCAGATAGTAATATATTTATATCCCAGTATAGTATATATATCCCAGTACTTTGAAATCACACCTGAGGAACTGATAATTTCTTTTTAATGATAAAAATAAAAGTCATTATCCATTATCCTCAGAGTCAACCAAGTTCCTTTTAAAAAATGCTACTAATTTTTCTTGCTGATGCTATCTCTCCAGCTTTGGAAAAACAGCCACGTTCTGCCCAAATTATGCTTTTGATGAATGTGGTCCCTAGATATTCAACTGGGACAGTGATCTGCCAAGACAGCAATTGAAACGGTCAATGACTGAGCCACTCAATCATGCCTGACTCCAGGTGTGTGATTAACAGCAGGTGCTAGAGATACCAGAGCTGGCAAATTAGAGTCTTCCCTGCTTCTCACGTTAGCCATGCTTTAGGTTTCCCTGGAGCTGAAATTGCTACAGAAAGGGAAACTTGGTCACAAACAGCAGCTCACAGGATACCTAGAATAGACTGCTTGGCAGTGGGAATTACTTTTAAAAGTCATATTTCCTGTCCCTCTAGGCTTCTCAGGTAGTCCTAATGGTAAAGAACCTGTCTGCCAATGCAGGAGAAATATAAGATGTGGGTTGGATCCCTGAGTCAGGAAGATGCCCTGGAGGAGAGCATGACAACCCACTCCAGTATTCTTGCTTGGAGAATCCCATGGACACAGGACCCTGGCAGGCTACAGTCCATAGGGTTACAAAGAGTTGGACACAACTTTAGCTTGACTGTGAACTTCTTGGGATTGGGGACCAGAGTCTGTACTACTTTATATATTTGTTCTTTCTGGGAGCAGATATACAAAGTTTTTGTGTACACAGAGCATGTTTAGCCAGAGTTGGAGTGTTGTTATGAAGGCGTGGTCTGAAGCAGCATGTTGACACCACTGGCTTTAAAAAGTGTTTTGGAAACTCTCCAGTCTCAGGTGAATGGGGAACTATGCCCATAGAATAAGCATTGATCTTGGAACCAATAGCTTCTGGTTATCTTTCCTATCCTGACTACTTTTTTGAGCAAGAATATTTATTAAATCAACAAACATTTGATTGAGTGAATATTAAATGCTGGGACTGGGGAGGAAGAGTGACCCTGATTTTAAAAAAAATCCCTTCCCTCATAGAGTTTTATTCTATTGAGAGAATACAGAATACAAATGAGATAACAAGGGAGATAGTTACGGGTGATCAGAAGTTCCATAAAGTAAGGATGATATGATAGTGAGTAGCTGAGGTCTTTAGGTTAGGGAGGAATGGAATAAGATGCCTTGGAGTTATGCAAGCTCTGGAATAAGACAGATCTGAGTTTGAATCTTGACGTCTCACTTACTCTCTGTGTGTTGTATGGAGAGTTATATAACCTCTTTGAGTCTTTATTTTTTTCATTTAGAGAATATAAGGTTGTAAAGAGAAATTTAAAAAAATATGTAAAATACATAATAAGTACTTATTGTGATCTGGTCACTGTCCTCTGGGTTGTGACAAAATGATTTTGAATGTCTTATATAGAAAGTTTTGAATTTCTATGACCTTTGTGGTCCAATTTTATTGTTTTTTAAAAAAAGAAAAACTTTTTCAATTACTTTTCAGGTTTGAATGTCTTTCAATGAAATGAAAGATGGATAATTGTTATTTACACTTAATTTTGCAGTCTTCCGAGCTGAATGTCTTTAAGTAGGAAGACATAATCATAAATCTTGCAAAATTTAAAATCCATTACCCAGGGATATGGTTATTGGTCTCCCATCGTGAAGTGTAATTATCTGTTTAAGAACAGAAATGTCTAAAGAAATCCTTCATTGATTGAAGAAGATTCCAAACCAAACATTAAATCAATAGTTGCTTTTAATTTAATTTGTTGCATGTGGTCCCAGGTATGGGTGTGACAAATCAAAGTATTTGTTGGATGAACAGAATTAGATTTTTTTAACTACATGTATTTATATGTAAACAGATTAGAAAGTATAGTTTCTTACAAAATACTATTCAGTGCCCTGAAGCACACATTACTTCCACCAGAGGTAGGGATGGGAAACCTAGTCCTATTGGCATGTAAGGCAGGACGGAGCACATGGCAAGGCTCATATCCATCAGTTCAGTTCAGTTCAATTCAGTCACTCAGTGGTGTCTGACTCTTTGCAACCCCATAGGCTGCAGCACGCCAGGCCTCCCTGTCCATCACCAACTCCTGGAGTTTACTCAAACTCATGTCCATTGAGTCGGTGATGCCATCCAGCCATCTCATCCTCTGTCGTCCCCTTTTCCTCCCGCCGTCAATCCTTCCCAGCATCAGAGTCTTTTCACATGAGTCAGTTATTCCCATCAGGTGGCCAAAGTATTGGAGTTTCAGCTTCAGCATCCGTCCTTCCAATGAATATTCAGGACTGATTTCCTTTAGGATGGACTGGTTGGATCTCCTTGTAGTCCAAGGGACTCTCAAGAGTCTTCTCCAACACCACAATTCAAAAGCATCAGTTCTTTGGCCCTTCTTTATAGTCCAACTCTCACATTCATACATGACTACTGGAAAAACCATGGATTTGACTAGACCGACCTTTGTTGGCAAAGTAATGTCTCTGCTTTTTAATATGCTGTCTAGGTTGGTCATAACTTTCCTTCCAAGGAGTAAGCATCTTTTAATCTCATGGCTGCAGTCACCATCTGCATTGATTTTGGAGCCCCCAAAATAAAGTGTGTCACTGTTTCCATTCTTTCCCCATCTATTTACCATGAAGTGATGGGACCAGATGCCATGATCTTAGTTTTCTGTGTGTTGTTTTAAGCTAACATTTTCACTCTCTTCTTTCATTTTGATCAAGATGCTCTTTAATTCTTCTTCTCTTTCTGCCGTAAGGGTGGTGTCATATGCATATCTAAGGTTATTGATATTTCTCCCAGCAATCTTGATTCTAGCTTGTGCTTCATCTAACCCAGTGTCTCATTATATATTCTGCGTATAAGTTAAATAAATAGGGTGACAATAAACATCCTTGACACAGTCCTTTCCAGAATTGGAACCAGTCTGTAGTTCCATGTCCAGTTCTGACTGTTGCTTCCTCACCTGCATACAGATTTTTCAAGAGGCAGGTCACATGGTCTGGTATTCTCATCTCTTTCAGAACTTTCCACAGTTTGTTGTGGAAAGCCTTTCCACAGTCAAAGGCTTTGGCAGAGTCAATAAAGCAGAAATAGATGTTTTTCTGGAACTCCCTTGCTTTTCCGATGATCCAATAGATGTTGGCAATTTAATCTCCAGTTCCTCTGCCTTTTCTAAATCCAGTTTGTACATCTGGAAGTTCACGGTTCACATACTGTTGAAGCCTGGCTTGGAGAATTTTGAGCATTACTTTACTAGCATGTGAGATGAGTGCAATTGTGTGGTTTGAGCATTCTTTGGCATTGCCTTTCTTTGGGATTGGAATGAAAACTGACCTTTTCCAGTCCTGTGGCCACTGCTGAGTTTTCCAAATTTGCTGGCTTATTGAGTGCATTACTTTCACAGCATCATCTTTTAGGATTTGAAATAGCTCAACTATTAGGAAGTGAAATAGCTCATATCCATACCTTATGAGAAATATTTTAGGCATTCTCTATATATGGGCTTTTCAGGTGGCACAGTGGTAAAGAATCTGTCTGCCAACACAGGAGATTCAGGAGACCAGAGTTTGGTCACTGGGTTGGGAAGATCCCCTGGAGGAAGAAATGGCAACTTACTCCACTATTCTTGCCTAGAGAGTCCCATGGACAGAAGAGGCTGATGGGCTATATAGTCCATGAGGTCACCAAGAGTCAGACACAGCTGAAGGACTGAGCATGTTCAGTTCAGTTCAGTTCAGTTGCTCAGTCGTGTCCGACTCTTTACGACCTCATGAATTGCAGCACACCAGGCCTCCCTGTCTATTAACTCCCGGAGTTCACTCAGACTCACGTCCATCAAGTCAGTGATGCCATCCAGCCATCTCATCCTCTGTCATCCCCTTCTCCTCCTGCCCCCAATCCCTCCCAGCATCAAAGTCTTTTCCAATGAGTCAACTCTTTGCATGAGGTGGCCAAAGTACTGGAGTTTCAGCTTTAGCATCATTCCTTCCAAAGAAATCCCAGGGCTGATCTCCTTCAGAATGGACTGGTTGGATCTCCTTGCAGTCCAAGGGACTCTCAAGAGTCTTCTCCAACACCACAGTTCAAAAGCATCAATTCTTCAGTGCTCGGCTTTCTTCACAGTCAAACTCTCACATCCATACATGACCACTGGAAAAACCATAGCTTTGACTAGACGAACCTTTGTTGGCAAAGTAGTGTCTCTGCTTTTGAATATGCTATCCAGGTTGGACATAACTTTCCTTCCAAGGAGTAAGCGTCTTTTAATTTCATGGCTGCAGTCACCATCTGCAGTGATTTTGGAGCCCAGAAAAATAAAGTCTGACACTGTTTCCACTGTTTCCCATCTATTTCCCATGAAGTGATGGGACCGGATGCCATGATCTTCGTTGAGCATGTATGCATCTATATATATGACCTGTGAAGTCAATTCCATGAAGCCTTATAAAGTCTCTTCTCTGAATTCACAGTTTGTCCCTAGAAAGCTTTTGCTTTGATGTTTATGGTCCGAGTAGCTTGTAAAGGAACTAGTCTTAAGTATCAATGTATTGATTCTATTGTTGGAAGTTAAGGGTACCAGTTACCCATCTTTGCTGTGTATTTGAGTAATAGCCAGTTAAGAACAATCAGAATCATATGGAATCAAAACACAGCTTTACTGATTGCTTAACAGTTGCCCTGTTTCTCCCAGTGATCCTGATGTGTTTAACTTTACTGTGTTTGATGAACTTAGACCAGAGGCTCAAATGGGGTTTCCTAGTACCCCTCGGAGCTCTCTTGGAATTCGGGGCAGCTGATGTAGACTAGGGCTGGTGTGACTTTCTCAGTCATTGGCTTCTTCCATGATCAGGGACAGTTCCTGGTAGGCCACCTACACAGGGTCAGATAAGAAATGAAGGGGAATGGTGGAGGGGAGACAGAAAGAGAGAGATGCTCCTGGTGAGTGTTCTGAATCACCCACTAGTTCATGGAGTTTCTGATGGGAGGAGTATCATTGTCTGGGTCTGTGAGAAGAGTTCAAATTGTTCGTGTCTTTTCCAATTTTCGGTTTTATTTTCATTTTGGGTGTGTGTACTTTCACTAGTCCAAGTTCCTAGGTGCCCCAGCACTCAGGCCTTTGTCCTAGACCACCCTATCCCAATGGCCTTTGTCCTCTTAGCTTGTCTCGTTCTGCAGGTACTTTCTGCCTTTCTCACTCTCCTCTAATGCACCCGCCTAATGATCTGTTTCCCCAGCCTTCTATCTAATCTCAAGAACTAGTTTCTTGATTGATGTTCACATTTGGTCTTGCCATCATATATATATATATTTTTTCATAGTACTCTCATTAGACTCTGCATAGTCTACTGCAAAATTGTGACTTACATGAGAACTTCAGGTTTCAAGGCAGGCAAATGGGGAAAATGTTTTATTCACAGAAAATATCTCTGCCTTGCACATCACACAGAATAAGCAACAACCTGCTCTGCCTATGCACATAATTGGCTGTGATCATCTTCCATAGCTGGATTTTTTTCTTTACCTGGATCTCTGACAGGCTGAATCAAATTGATTCCAGAGTGCTTCAAGGAATAAGAAGAAACTTTATTCTCTCAATATGACAATGTCTAATTTAGTGTTAGAAGAACAGGAGGAACTGGAGATGTTTAGTGTAGAGAAGAGAAATGATCTGCAGGACAGGATAATCTGCTTCTTACATTTGAATAAGTGTTATTTTAGAGAGGGTTTGTTCTTTCGTGTACAAAGGGTATGAGTTAAAGAGAGGCAGATTGGGAGCTTCTTATAGACAGACTTGCAGACATGGAAGGCTCTTCATTCTTGGAATAGACTGCTTAAGCTTCCTGACCTTGAAGAGGTTTTAAGCAGAGGCTAAGTGACTTCCTGCTGCGATGCTGCAGGATGCCTCCTGTGTGCAGAATAAGGTTAGACTAATGACTTCTGGGGTCCCTTCCCATGCTGAGATCTAATGGTCTTTCAGTGTCTTCTCTCCTCTTCTGCCAAAGGTCTGGAGGAAAATCTGAGTAAAAAGACCTTCAGACTTCCACAGGTGCCAGATTTCTTAGCTTTGTTAAAGGTGAAACAACTCTGAGAAGCCTGGGCTATTAAAGGTTAGAATAAGCTTTTAGAGGAACTGGTGAACCAGAGGATGTTATCCTCATATTTGAATGATTCCTTAAGATTGCAAGATTTCCAGAAAATTAATAACCTGTGTTACAGTCTGTCTGATTTTGATGACTGAAAGTGAAAGTGTTAGTCACTCTGTTGTGTCTGACTTTTTGTTACTTCAAGGAATTCTCAGGCAAGAATACTGGAGTGAGTTACCATCCTCCTCCAGGGGATCTTCCTGACCCAGGGATTGAACCGGCATCTCCTGCATTGCAGGCTGATTCTTTACTCACTGTTGCATTTCCCTGATGACCAATGAAGTTGGACACTTTTACTAATGTTGTTGGCAATTCAGATGTCCTCATTTACAAAGTACCTGTTTATTTCATTTTCCTTCCTTTCTTCCCATCCTCCCTTCCTTCTCCTCTCCATTCCCACCTCCCTTCCTTCCACAGATACCTTGTATCTGATTAAGAAAGTTTATTTCTAATTTGCTGAAAAAATTTTTTCCTTTTTACCATTAAGGATATTGACTTTTATCAAATGTGTTTTCTACATTTCTAATGAGAGAATCACTGGTTTTTCTTCTTTATTCTGTTAATATGGTGAGTGACATTGCATTTCTGGAATAAATCAAATTTGGCCACATAGCAGTCTTCTTATATGTCTGTGGATTTGCATTGGATACTTTAATGATTTGCAGTATGGAATTGATGAAATATTTTTGTAAAAATAATTTTTATACTTTATCTGAGCTTCTGCAAAGGTTTGAATACCATTTTTTTTTCTCTTAAATGGATTAAATCTTTTGTCTGTGGTCGTATTTACACTGAAAAGTTGATCAGACATCATTCTGTTTGAATATAAGTAATATAGTATCATTATGGATGAAAAACTCACTATATGTATTTGCAGCTTATCTTCTCTGGAAGAACTTTATTTTCTACTGGAGCCAGAGTGTAGGATTTGCATGTTTGTACCTGGATAGAAATTATAGAAGCAATTTTGTAATTACAGAATCATTACTTTATTCCTTGTCAGCTAAAAAAGATGCTCAGTGACTTATATCCTGTGCTTTTTATGTTCTCTAATTAATGTAAATCAATAGTTTAAAATTTTTTATAGTGTTCAGGGGACTTTTTTACCTCCATTATCTAATTTGATCCTCACAATCTTATGAAATATGTAAAATTAAGGTTATTGTTAATAAGGTATCATAAAGAGATTTTATATTCGCACTGGAGGATTAAAGGTTTAAAAATTTTTTCTCTCCCGCTTTCTTTGCTTCCATCCAAAACTCAACATGAACCTCAGCCTTGAAATGTTCTTTGATGGAGACTCTTTAAGCGATTTAAAATGTCTTCTGCATTCTGTATTTTGATGGCCCTTTTGAAAGGGACCCAATATTCCTGGATCTGAAGTTTAGAATGTTTGATGCTAGACCCTGGGAGAATACATAAGAATTTAAAATATTTTGAGGCTACAGGACACAAGGAATGGTTAGATACAATGACCTCTTGTTTGGGTTTATGGATTGTTGAGGAGATGAGGCCCAGGTAAGCTCACCCTCTATTCTTTTGTTCTCTTAACTTTGGAACATGGCTTGGTTACGATTATAGGATAAGGAGATAAGTATATAGACTTGAGAAGATAAAATAAAATTGAGACATACAGCATCTTTGTGACAGTTTTCCTTTCTATGTGATGTTTGGAGCAGAATTTAGCACATTTCCTTGGCGTCCTATGAATCAGTACTACCTCTGCCTTCTCCAGGCCATGCTGGATCCTAAGGGACATGCAGACCACTCGGGGAGGGAGTGCTAGTAACACTAACACTTAATTTTCAGATCAGGTAACTGAGAGACTTGTCAGTTCTGCACAGTTGAGGGCTAGAATTGGCAGTGGGGCTGGAACCAAGGTATTCCGACTCTAGTCTCTAAAAGCTTAATTTTGGCTTTTATGTAACTGTCATTTGTCTATTATAAATACCACTTGGCATTTGACGTGTTTCTGTATTTGCGTTTCTGCAGGGGAGCGGTGAAGGGGCATCAATATTTGCACCTCTGGGTGTTGCCCGATATTGGTATCACAGGAGTGTGCCTGACTAGGCTGATGGAATTTGTTCAACCCCTCTTCCCTTCTCACTTTTGCCTACTTATGCTTTCAAAGGCAAAGTCCAACTTGCCAAACTCTCTTTCACTGAATTTGATACCTGCATGTTTGTTTTAATCCTTTTTATGTTCTTCTGTTATATGAAGTAGGGTAGATAATTTTCTTTGTCATCTATTTTATTGCTAGAGATGTTCAGGCCCAGTGAAATGGAGAGAACTCTCCTGAGTCAAAAAACAAGTAAGTGGGGGGCTGACAGTGCAAGGCAATGGTCCTCAGTCCCTAGCCAGTACTACTGCAGGGTGGAGACACTGCTCTTCCTAAGCCTGGTAGTTGTTCTTGTTTTTTATTTATTAAATAGCAATCTTAGAGCAGCATTAAATGCAAGTGTAAAAAGGAAAAAAAATCTGTCATTCCTTTATCAAGGATTTGTCTCAATTTTTGTATGTTTCTCACTAGTCTATTTTACTTATTATTAATTTTTGTTTGCTCTAGGGCGTCGTTGCTGTGAGGGGGCTTTCTCTAGTGGTGAGTGGGGGTTGCTCTCTAGTTGCAGCAGACGGGCTTCTAATTGCAGTGATTTCTCTTGTTGTGAAGCACAGACTTTACGTGTGTACGTTCACTGGTTGTGGCGCACGGGCTTCATTGCTCCATGGCATGTGGGATCTGCTCATACCAGGAATTGAACCCGTTGTCCCTTGCGTTGGCTGGCAGGTTCTTAACCATTGGGCCACAAAGGAAGTCCTTCTCACTAGTCTTTATTATGATACAATTGGTAAGTTGATGTGCTTTAGAAATGAGAACCCTTTTGGACAAGCTAAACGCAACAGAAATGTAATGAATGTGGCATTTGTTAGAAAAATCTTAAACTCTGGTTTTCTTTCTTGGGAAAATCATAGTGGTGACAGCTATTGGGCTATTCACAGACTTCTTTCTATTTTGATGTAGTGGTTTTGGTGTCAATTATTTTATCTTGATTTTACTCTAGGGCTTTTAGAATTAGATTTTGCTGGAGTCAGCTTTGATTTAACGCTTGTATGCATTACAGGTATTAGAAAAAAATCCCATTTGCCCCAAAGTCTTTGGAGTACCAGCAAACTAATTAAAGCTACCCAGCTAAGTAAATCCATTTTCCATTATTAGTAACATAGTTTTTTAAAAAAGTACAAAGTTTGCTCAGTACTTGAATAAAAAACCAATCTATCATATACAATGTTTGACATTCACTCAAAGTGTACCTGTAGATTTATAAATGTTTCAGTGTCTTTTTACTGCAAAGACCATGGATTAGCTCAGATGGCTAAATTAAGGTGTTACAGGGTCCATGGACATGGATTTGAATGTTAGATAGGAACTAATTGGCTTTGTCTGTTTCATGACCTTAGAGTCACTTCTGAATTGAACGAATCCATCAGTAATTACTGAATGTCTAATATTCTCTCACAGAAATATTTGACGTGATTTTTACAAAGTAATTTTTAGTTATTAATGAAGCAAAAGTGTGGATGGGTCTTTTGTAACTGCAACTGTGAGTTTAGGGCAAACATCTCAAAGCTCATCATGTGGGGTGGTTGTTTAGCAGTAACATCTCGTATTTAAAGGGATCAGAAGGCAGTCACTCTGGTCCCTGCTTTGTCACAAATTTAAAAAAATAGGGTGAAAACTTCCTAGGCCTACATTTCCTAATCTGTAAAACAGGGTTAATAATACCTGTCCAATTTATCTTCCATCTTTGAGGTGAAGGTCAACATGGAAATTGAAAGTATACAGACTCTTGATTAGAATCCCGGTGATAGACACGGTTTTATCTGTCTTTCATGTTGTTTAATATACACTATCAATAACCTCAGATATGCAGATGACACCACCCTTATGGCAGAAAATGAAGAGGAACTAAAAAGCCTCTTGATGAAAGTGAAAGAGGAGAGTGAAAAAGTTGACTTAAAGCTCAACATTCAGAAAATGAAGATAATGGCATCTG
>NW_011494952.1:2033958-2034128 GCF_000754665.1 Bison bison bison | reverse complement strand
ATATATGACCAACCTAGATAGCATATTGAAAAGCAGAGACACTACTTTGCCAACAAAGGTCTGTCTAATCAAGGCTATGGTTTTTCCAGTAGTCATGTACAGATGTGAGAGTTGGACTATGAAGAAAGCTGAGTGTGGAAGAATTGATGCTTTTGAACTGTGGTGTTGGA
>NW_011494952.1:2025452-2033774 GCF_000754665.1 Bison bison bison | reverse complement strand
ACAGGAGTTGACTCATTGGAAAAGACTCTGATGCTGGGAGGGATTGGGGGCAGGAGGAGAAGGGGATGACAGAGGATGAGATGGCATCACCGACTCGATGGACGTGAATTTGAGTGAACTCCGGGAGTTGGTGATGGACAGGGAGGCCTGGTGTGCTGCAATTCATGGGGTCTCAAAGAGTCAGAGACGACTGAGTGACTGAACTGAACTGAACTGAATATACACTTGGTTCTTAGGGTGGTATTTGGCTATACTTACAAATTACTGACTAGGTCAGAAACTAATTAAGGATTGGCTTATGGTGCTTCCCTGGTGGTGGTTGAGAATTGCCTGAAGTACAGGAGATCTGGCTTGGATCCATGGTCAGAAAGATCCCTTGGAGAAGGGAATGGCCACCCACTCCTGTATTCTGGCCTGGAAAATCCTATGGAAAGAGGAGCCTGATGGGCTACAATCCATGGGGTCCCAAAGAGTCAGACACAACTGAGCAACGAACACTTTCCCTTAGGAAGTAGGTGGGATAATGCGGAAATCAGGAACCTCTGAAACTGGTGTTTATACTGGTTTTGAAAGTGAGATGGCTTTGACAGAGTGTTAACATCTCTCTTATGTTAACCTGGAGTTTGAAACCAACTAAAATTTTTCAAACCTTTCTGTAGCCAATGATACAGAAGTCTTCAATTGTGATTTTTTTTTTTTTTTTTTGTATCACCAAGGCTCTTTTCAGGACCAACATATGGGGATTTGCAACTCTGTCCTCCTTTCCCCAGTTCTATCTCTTGAATGCTTTACCTGACTAATGGAGACTGACCAAGGAGAGGGCAGTGGGAGATAGAAGAAAATGGAATCCAAAGAGTCTGGGCTCTTTTCTAAGAGAGTCAATTATTCATTCTTTTTTTTTTTTATTTGACTGCACTGGGTCTTAGTTGAAACACGCTGGATCTTTGATCTTCATTACGGCATGTGGGATCTCTCTCTGTCTTTTTTTTTTTGGTTGCTATAGGTGGGATTTGCTTACTCATTTGTTGTTGGCTCTTTTGTTCATTTATTCATTTAGAATTGATTGAGAACCTGTTATGGGCCCAGTTATGTGTTAGGTGCTACATTTATGTGGAGAAGGAAATGGCAACCCACTCCAGTATTCTTGCCTAGAGAATCCTGTGGCCAGAGGAGGCTGGTGGGCTGCTGTCCATAGGGTCACATAGAGTTGAACATGACTGAAGCAACTTAGTGTGCATGCATGTGTTGGAGAGGAAATGGCAACCCACTCCAGTGTTCTTGCCTGGAGAATCCCAGGGATGGAGGAGCCTGGTGGCTGCTGTCTATGGGGTCACACAGAGTTGGACACAACTGAAGGGACTTAGCAGCAGCAGCAGCAGCTACATATGTGAACATGAGTATCTCCATCTTGAATCGAATGAGAGAAATCATGTAGTAAATAAATGTTTATTGTATTCTTTATTCCACAACAACTCTGACTCCTTTTTTTTTTTTCTGGGTCTGTGTTACTGGGGTTTATGTTAACTTCTCAACTTTAGTTTCCATGATTTCTGGTAGCAAAGCCCCGTATTTCCCTTCAGAAGCTGTCCTCATACAACCTTGAGTCATGCAGTTTGGGTAGGGATGTCCTCTGGGGAGCTGGCATCAGACTGACGTAAAGGCTACCATTTGCTTCCTTTCTCCACCATAGAGCAGAAGTATAATTCAAGCAGAATCTATGAGACACTGTTAAAACATAAGCAGACATTTTCTGGGGCTTCTAAGAGAAATCATTATCCTGCTCTGGGTCGTGCGAGAAGAGGTTATGAGGTCTTGAATGGTTCTTCTTTCCTGACAAGATGAGTTGCTAGGGTACTGACATGGTAGAGTCTGAGGGTTAAACCAACACTACAGAAAGCATACACAAGAGAATGGAATCAGGTATTGGTGATGATATTTTGCCTGCTGGATCAAAGCTACTTATCTTGGGAAATTCAACTCATTTCAATTACATAAGGCACTAAATTCTCATTAGGTTTTAAAGATGCTTTATTGATTTAATTTACATATTATAAAATTTATCTTTAAATGTTTAAAAAATAATTTAAGCAGTTAAATTTTTCTAAAATGCTATACAATGCAATGGTTTGTGGTATGTTCACAGAGTTGTACAACTTTTACCACAATCAATTTTAGGATATTTTCATCACTTCAGGAACAAACTCCATTTGATATAACAGTTATTCTCCATTCTCCCTCAGTTTCCCTTCTGAATCCCCCACCCTGCTGCCTCCCAGACCTAGGCCACCACAACCACTAAAATACTTTGTCTTGGTACCTTTACCTGTTCTAGACATTCCATATAAATATGAATATGTTGTCTTTTGCAACTGGCTTCTTTTATAGAATGTAATATTTTCAGGGTTCATCCATGTTGTAGTATGTATCATGACTTGCTCCTTTTTATTTATTTATGTTTGGCTGCACCAGGTGTTCCTTGCTGCGAGCGGGCTTTCTCTTACTTTGGTGAACAGGGCTACTCATTGCAGTGGCTTTTCATGTTGCAGAGCACGGGCTCCAGGTGTGCAGACTTCTGTAGTTGTGGTGCACAGCCTTAGCTGTTCTTGGCATGTGGAATCTTCCTGGACCAGAGATTGATCCTGTGTCTCCTGCATTGGCAGGCGAATTCTTATCCACTGCACCACCAGGGAAGTCCAACTTTGCTCCTTTATATTGTTCAGTAATATTCCATTGTATGGATATACCATACTTCACTTATCTACATGTTGAGATACATTTGGATAGTTTCTGCTTTTTGTTATTAATGAATAATGATGCTTGAATGTTAGCGCATAAGTTTTTGTTTTAGATTAAGTTTTCATTTCTCTAGTATATATATCTTGGACTGAAATGGCTGGATCATATAGTAACCCTAGATTTACCATTTTAAGAAACTTCCATTATCTTTTCCAAAGTGGCTGCATCATTTTACATTCTCATTATCAGCGAGAGTGTTCTAGTTTTCCCATTTCCTTGCCATATTATTGTCTGACTTTTGAGAATCATCATCCCAGTGAGTGTGATGTGGTGTCTCACTGTGGTTTGATTTGCATTCCCCTAATGACTAAAGCCGGAGAAGGCAATGGCACCCCACTCCAGTACTCTTGCATGGAAAATCCCATGGATGGAGGAGCCTGGTGGGCTGCAGTCCATGGGGTTGCTAGGAGTCGGACATGGCTGAGCGACTTCACTTTCACTTTTCACTTTCATGCATTGGAGAAGGAAATGGCAACTCACTCCAGTGTTCTTGCCTGGAGAATCCCAGGGACGGGGTAGCCTGGTGGGCTTCCCTCTATGGGGTCTCACAGAGTTGGACACGACTGAAGCGACTTAGCAGCAGCAATGACTAAGGAGGTTGAGCACTTTTCATGAGCCTTCTTGGCTACTTGTATACCTTTTTTGGACTTCAGTTTTCTAGTCAATTTGAGTTAGATTTTTCTTGCTAGGGTAACATAGAGTCCTATCCTATTCAAAGAGGTATATTTCACCTCTCTCTCTCTCTCAGTTATCTTCTAATACAGTTTAAATATAACAAAGAGAGAAGTATAAAAGCAATAAGTAGAATTCTGAATTTTCATAGGAGCAAACATATGCAACCATTACCTTCAGTTCGGTTCAGTTCAGTTGCTAACTGGTGTCTGACTCTTCGTGACACCATGGACTACAGCACTCCAGGCCTCCCTGTCCATCACCAACTCCAAGAGTTTATTCAAACTCATGTTCATTGAGTTGGTGATGCCATCCAACCATCTCATCCTCTGTCGTCCCTTTCTCCTCCTGCCTTCAATCTTTCCCAGCATCAGGGTCTTTTCACATTAGTCAGTTCTTCCCATCAGGTGGCCAAAGTATTGGCGTTTCAGCCTCAACATCAGTCCTTCCAATGAACACCCAGGCCTGATCTCCTTTAGGATGGACTGGTTGGATCTCCTTGCAGTCCAAGGGACTCTAAAGAGTCTTTTCCAACACCACAGTTCAAAAGCATCAGTTCTTCTGCACTCAACTTTCTTTATAGTCCAACTCTCACATCCATACATGACTACTGGAAAAACCATAGCCTTGACTAGATGGACCTTTTATTGACAAAGTACTGTCTCTGCTTTTTAATATGCTATCTAGGTTGGTCATAACTTTCCTTCCAAGGAGTAAGTGTCTTTTAATTTTATGGCTACAGTTACCATCTGCAGGGATTTTGGATCCCCCCAAAATAAAGTCAGCCACTGTTTCCACTGTTTCTCCATCTATTTGCCATGAAGTTATGGAACCAGAGGCCATCATCTTAGTTTTCTGAATGTTGAGTTTTAAGCCAACTTTTTCACTGTCTTCTTTCATTTTGATCAAGATGCTCTTTAATTCTTCTTCACTTTCTGCCGTAAGGGTGGTGTCATCTGCATATCTAAGGTTATTATATTTCTCCTAGCAATCTTGATTCCAGCTTGTGCTTCATCCAGCCCAGCATTTCCCATGATGTGCTCTGCATAGAAGTTAAATAAACAGGGTGACAATATACAGCCTTGATGCACTCCTTTCCAGATTTTGAACCAGTCTGTTGTTCCATGTCCAGTTCTAATTGTTGCTTCCTGACCTGCATACAGATTTCTCAAGAGGTGAATATAAAATACCAGGTGATCTCATATTTCCATCTCTTTAAGAATTTTCCACAGTTTGTTGTGATCCACACAGTCAAAGGTTTTCACATAGTCAATGAAGCAGAAGTAAATGTTTTTCTGGAACTCCCTTGCTTTTTTGATGATCCAGTGGATGTTGGCAATTTGATCTCTGGTTCGACTGCCTTTTCTAAATCCAGCTTGAACATCTGGAAGTTCATGGTTCATGTACTGTTGAAGCCTGGCTTGGAGAATTTTGAGTATTACTTAGTAGCATTTGAGATGAGTGCAATTGTGCAGTGATGAGCATTCTTTGGCATTACTTTTCTCTGGGATTGGAATGAAAACTGACCTTTTCCAGTCCTGTGGCCACTGTTGAGTTTTCCAAATTTTCTGGCATATTGAGTGCAGCACTTTCCCAGCATCATCTTTTAGGATTTGAAATAGCTCAACTGGAACGCCATCACCTCCCCTAGCTTTGGTCATAGTGATGCTTCTTAGGGCCCACTTGACTTTGCTTTCCTGGATGTCTGGCTCTAGGTGAGTGATCACACCATTGTGGTTGTATGGGTCATGAAGATCTTTTTTGTATGGTTCTTCTGTGTATTCTTGCCACCTCTTCTTAATATCTTCTGCTTCTGTTAGGTCCATGCCATTTCTGTCCTTTCTTGTGCCCATCTTTGCATGAAATTTTCTATATCTATCTATCTATCTATCTCTAATTTTCTATCTATCTCTAATTTTCTTGAAGAGATCTCTAGTCTTTCCCATTCTATTGTTTTCCTCTTATTTCTTTGCATTGATCACTGAGGAAGTCTTTCTTATCTCTCTTTGCTATTCTTTGGAACTCTGCATTCAAATGGGTATATCTTTCCTTTTCTCCTTTGCCTTTGGCTTCTCTTCTTTTCACAGCTATTTGTAACCATTACCTTGGTTAAGAAATAAAACATTGCTGGCACCATAGAAAGTGGCTTCATACTGCTAGTTATTCTGCCTCTAAACTTTTAACACCTTAGCTAAGTTTTGCCTATTTTTAAACTTTATATAAATGGAATCATACAGTGTATATTCTTTTGTGCCTGAATTGTTTCCTTCAAACTGTGTCTATAAAATCTATCCAGGCTGTTGTACTTAGCAGTAGTTTATTGCATTCATGTTGCAGTACAATATCCCATTGAATGAATATGCCATACTTTATCCATTCCATTGTTAATGGACATTTGAGTTGCTCTTAGTTTTTCAATATTAGAAATAATAGTGTTATGAACATTTGGATACATATGTTTTAGAATACTGCCAGTATCATATAGATTTTCAATGGTATCTACTAGAAGCTTTATTGTCTAACCTTTCACTACAGTTCTCCTGTAGTTTTGCACATATTCAGTAGATTTATTCCTGGGTATTTGATATTCATTGGTGATACTATAAATCCTCCAGAAAGGTTTTACTTTGCTACTAGCATGTAGTTAGGATAGGGAAGCTTATCTTATTCTGATTTGGCATTGATCTAAACCAGATCTGAGCTTCATTCATCTTGATGGTTAGGTGTCTCCTGTTACCCTTATGCGGAAGACTGTATGTATCCCTCCAAAATTAATATGTTGAAATCCTGACCCCAATGTCATAGTGTTTGGAGGTGGGGCCTTTGGGAGGTAATTTGGTCATGTAGGTGGAACCCTAATAAATGAAATTAATGCCCTTATAAGAAGAAGCCATAGAGCTAGCTAACTCTCTCTCTGCCAGGGGACAGAATCTTCAGCGAGAAGCTGTCCTTGCTGGCACCCTGATCTTGGACTTCCAGCCTCCAGAACTGAGAGAAATAGATGCTTGTTGTTTATTTCACATAGTAAATGGCAATACGTCACAGTAGCCTAAACCAAGACATTGTACTCCTGGGATATTAGCCTTCAGAAATCCCAAATGAAAGCTTCAGTGTTTTCCAAGAACCCTCTTCTTTAGTAGGCCCTGAGAAATTGTTGACTTTTCTCTTCACTGATGATGCTGAAAGCTCTGCCCAACTCCTCTGTCTGTTAGCCATGGCTTCCTGCTTAGCTTCTCATATACTGTTGATGGGTCAGCATATGCAGCAAGGGGAAAAGTGTGCCTAACATGAGACTCATTTCTTAGCAGTTGCCCTTTCTCAAAGAGGTCTTAGACTCTTTAAGTTTTGGCTACCCTGGTAGTGCTTGACTCCTTCAAACAAAGAGATTAAAAAATATTTTACACAGCCTTTAAAAAATCTTAGTTTTTAATCGCTGGAAAATTGCTTTAAAATTTTGTGCTGGTTTTTGCCATACAACAACGTGAATCAGTCATAATTATCTATCTATCTATCTATATAGATATCCCTTCCCTTGTGAATCTCCCTGCCCTCCACTGTCCCAACCCTCTAGGTCATCACAGAGCACCAGGCTGGGCTCCCTGTGTTACTTAGCAACTTCCCACTGTTTTACAAATGATAGTGTATGTATATATATGTCAATGCTACTTTCTCAACTCGTCCCACCCTTACTTTCCCCCACTGTGTCTACAAGTCTGTTCTCTACCAGATACATCAGTACCATTTTTCTAGATTCCACATATATATGTGTTAATATATGATATTTGTCTTTTCTTTCTGATTCACTCTATATAAGAGACTCTAGTTTCATCCACCTCAGTATAACTGACTCAAATTAGTTCCTTCTTATGGCTGAGTAATATTCCACTGTGTAAATGTACCACAGCTCCTTTATCTGTTCATCTGTTGATGAACATCTAAGCTGCTTCCGTGTCCTAGCTACTGTAAATATTGTACACAGCCTTTAAAGAAATTGACCTTTAAAACTTGGTAGATTTTCTGGAGGGGAGCATGTCTTTCTTTCCCTGGAATCTATCAGATCAGATCAGTCGCTCAGTCGTGTCCTACTCTTTGCAACCCCATGAATCGCAGCACGCCAGGCCTTCCTGTCCCATCACCAACTCCCGGAGTTCACTGAGACTCACGTCCATCAAGTCAGCGATGCCATCCAGCCATCTCATCCTCTGTCATCCCCTTCTCCTCCTGCCCCCAATCCCTCCCAGCATCAGAGTCTTTTCCAATGAGTGAACTCTTCGCACGAGGTGGCCAAAGTACTGGAGTTTCAGCTTTAGCATCTTTCCTTCCAAAGAAATCCCAGGGCTAATCTCCTTCAGAATGGACTGGTTGGATCTCCTTGCAGTCCAAGGGACTCTCAAGAGTCTTCTCCAACACCACAGTTCAAAAGCATCAATTCTTCGGTGCTCAGCCTTCTTCACAGTCCAAATCTCACATCCATACATGACCACAGGAAAAACCATAGTCTTGACTAGACGAACCTTTGTTGGCAAAGTCATGTCTCTGCTTTTGAATATGCTATCTAGGTTGGTCATAACTTTCCTTCCAAGGAGTAAGCGTCTTTTAATTTCATGGCTGCAGTCACCATCTGCAGTGATTTTGGAGCCCAGAAAAATAAAGTCTGACACTGTTTCCACTGTTTCCCCATCTATTTCCCATCAAGTGATGGGACCGAATGCCATGATCTTCATTTTCTGAATGTTGAGCTTTAAGTCAACTTTTTCACTCTCCTCTTTCACTTTCATCAAGAGGCTTTTTAGTTCCTCTTCACTTTCTGCCATAAGGGGTGTCATCTGCATATCTAAGGTTATTATATTTCTC
>NW_011494952.1:2017367-2025352 GCF_000754665.1 Bison bison bison | reverse complement strand
GATATTTCTCGCAGCAATCTTGATTCCAGCTTGTGCTTCTTCCAGTCCAGCATTTCTCATGATGTACTCTGCATATAAGTTAAATAAACAGGGTGACAATATACAGCCTTGACGTACTCCTTTTCCTATTTGGAACCAGTCTGTTGTTCCATGTCCAGTTCTAACTGTTGCTTCCTGACCTGCATACAAATTTCTCAAGAGGCAGGTCAGGTGGTCTGATATTCCCATCTCTTTCAGAATTGTCCACAGTTTATTGTGAGCCACACAGTCAAAGGCTTTGGCATAGTCAATAAAGCAGAAATAGATGTTTTTCTGGAACTCTCGTGCTTTTTCCATGATCCAGCGGATGTTGGCAATTTGATCTCTGGTTCCTCTGCCTTTTCTAAAACCAGCTTGAACATCAGGAAGTTCACGGTTCACATATTGCTGTATACATAATTTCTTTTCTCCATTTTCTAGTTTTTTTTTTTTTTTCTCCCAAGTGATTGTAGGATAGAATTAATTTACATTTCAGGGAACTTTAATTGATCAGAAATGTTTTCCTATTTGCTAAGTAATACTTTGATCTTACCTTTAGATTTCTCAGGAATTAGAGCATATGTGTGTGTATCAACTTACTATATAGATTTATTTAAATTTAAAATCTCATTTCCCTATTAAAACAGTGTATTCTTGGGTTTCTATAAAAGCCTGATGTTTAATTATTAGGGTCTAAGTGAAATATTGCATATTTGTTACTTCAAAATAAGAATATCCTTGCACATCAACTATATCTTACTACTTTAAAAGTGCTTTTATTGTAAAATATACATAAAAAACCAGAAAGAATGTATCACATATATGTACAGTTTATAAAAAAATAATAGAAAGATGAGGCATTTCCCTGGCAGTCCAGTGGTTAAGACTCTGTGTTTCCAATGCAGTGGATGCAAGTTTGATCCCTGGTCATGGAACTAAGATCCCAGTTGCTGAACAGCCAAAACCAACCCACCACCCATGAATCCACAGTACAGCTTAAAGATACAGAAGCTCCCCTCCTCTTTGACATATTCACCCAGTCCACTCTCACACCATCCTTTTCAAAAGATCTCTCTGTGAATTAGGAATGGGTGGGAATCTCCTTCACATGATGAAGAGCTTCTAAAAATTCTTCAGCTAACAGCATAGCTGAATGCTCTTCCCCTAGGATAGGGAACAGTAAAAGGATATCCATTAGTCTCCACTTGTATTCAGCACTTTGCTGGAGCTTTTAGCAAATGCGGAAAGTAAGAAAAAGAAAAGGCATACAGGTTACAAAGGAGGAAGTCAAACTGTCATTATTTATGGAAAACATGGATTGTGTATGTAGAAAATTCTAAGCCATTTATGAAGAAACTACCAGAAGTAAGAGGTGAATTTATCAAGGATGCAATATACATGCTAAATATGTAAGAAACTGTAGTATTTTCTTTTTTTAAAAAATCTTAATTTTATTGGAGTAGAGTTGCTTTACAATGTTGTGTTAGTTTCAGGTGTACAGCAAAGTGATTCAGTTACACACACACATATATTCATTCTTTCTAAGATTCTTTTCTCATATAGATTATCCCAGAATATTGGGTAGAATTTCTTGTGCTGTACAGTAGGTCTCTGTTGGTCATCTCTCATATATAGTAGTGTGTGTATGTTCATTCCAAGCTCCTGATTTATCCCTCCCTCCACACTCACGTTTCCCCTTGGGTAACCATAAGTCTGTTTTCAATGTCTGTAAAGTCTGCTTCTGTTTTATACAGAAGTTCATTTTTATCTTTTTTAAGAAATTAGATTTCACATGTATGATATCATATGATATTTGTCTATCTCTGACTGACTGACTTCACTTAGTAAAGAACCACTGTATGATCCAGCAATCCCAAAGATGGGCATTTATCTGGAGAAAACCATAATTGGAAAAGGTACATGAACCCCTATGTTCATAGAGCACTATTTACAATAGCCAAAACATGGAAGCAACCTAAATGTCCATCAACAGAGGAATGGATAAAGAAGTTGTACATATATACAATGGAATATTACTCATCCATTAAGAAGAATAAAATAAAACCATTTGCAGCAATATGGATGGACCTGAAGATTATCATAGTATTGTCTAACACGTGACTTTTGCAGCCCAGATGAGGACCTTGGGTCTTGCCTTTGCAGGGCTGCAAGCAGAGGCATGCCTGGCTCCCCAGGCTGGATAGCTCCCTGGAGAAGGCAGTGTCTAGAGCCCTGACTTAAGCGTGAGGCCTGGAGGTGGAGCATCGTCTGTGGTAGTTGTTCTCAAGGAAGACCCTGGGGCACTTGTGTCTGTGCTGCTCAGGGGTCTGTCCCCACCTTAGCACTTGCCAGTCTGCAGCCAGCCCTGGCCACCAGCTTTCTCTGGTCATTGCATGGTTCTGGGCATCCCTGGGACTTGACCATCCCTCAAGTCGGCCCCCACCCTCACAGGAGATGGGTTGTTCCAGCACCCTGGCTCCCAGGGACCTGGAGGAAAGGGCTAGAGGATGCACAGGCATTGATTTCCAAAGCCGCCGCTGGGGCCTGCAGGCGTCTGCGCAGGGCCGGCTGGGTGGCCTGTGGGTCTCTAAAGTCTTGATAAGTTTCCCGGAGTGCAGGGGCCCAAACACCTGCGTCAAAGTTCCACGAGGGAGCAGATGGCGGTTGGGCTGCCCTTTGCCCGTTGGCTCCCTTGGCTGGCTGCCCTTTCTCTGACTCAGGTTCGAACGGACCGTCTCGAGCATATTGCGCGTGGGATCGCCTGCCTCGCCCCGAGGAGTCCGTAGCCAGGAGACCTGTCCCGGCTTAGGCTCCACTCCAAGGGGCACACAAACTGCTCTTCTCTGGTAACGGCCTCGGAGAACCTTGCCTCTGCTTGCCCATCGCCCATGAGTTCATCCCGCCTCTGTGCGCTCCATCGCTCCCTACAAGATCACTTCGCGGGCCACATCTCCCCTCTTCTTCTTGGGCAGTTCCGTGTGGATCCTATGCTTCTACCCATTTGGTTGTACAGTTAGAGCTCCCAGAAGAGATGGTGGCCCATCATACAGGCTCAGTACTTGCCCCCCAGGCTCCTCTCTGTGTCCTCAAAGAGGACCACTCACGTGTGACCACTCATAAGAAGCTAATACTGTCTGCTCGCATCTCCGAGAATTCTCCAGGTAGGGGTCACCTGGGAATGGTAAATGGCCCTCCTCCAGGGAGCAAATAGACCCACTGCCATTGGCCACAAGAACTGTTAATTATCTTTATGAGGCCAGTGCCATGCAGTCATCCTCCGGATACTTGCCCAAAGGAGACTGAGCCGAGAGGCCCCAGGAGAGCGCAAAGAAGGCCCAGGAAGGAGAATGGACAACTGGTGATCAAAGGCAGGATGTTCAGCGAAGAGGCCCCACACAGTGAGAGTATACCGTCAGTATCTATGCCTCTGGAAGCCACTGGAGTGTCAGTTCCTTAAGGTGCGGTCCAGGGTTTCTGAAGGGAAACCTCCAGTCCAAGCCCCGGGAGATTAAGAAAAACCTCTTGTCCTCTAAGAGGGGCTTCAGCCAAGGCCCGTGCCATGAGCTGCTCACAGCGCCCTCTGCTGGAGGTGCTGGAGGTGTCCCACCCCTTGGAGGAGTGAGCTGGTGGAGGAGGGCTTTGTGGTCCAACTTCTTTCTACTGCTGCTTCCCAAGAAACTGTCAAAGGCAGTGCTTGATGAAGGCCTAGGCTCAGTTCTCCATTTCACTGACGTCCAAGAAGCCCACAGGGACAGATGCTTTCAGACCTGTCAAGCAGGATTTCTCTGCCATATCTACCAGTTGTAAACTCTGCAAATGGGACATTCCAGTGCCACCGCTGTGCTCCGGCTCCTGGTGTAGGATGGAAGAGGGTTGCCCTTCCCTCCCCAGCTTCCTTGTAGAGTTATTGCTGAAGACCTGGGTTCGGAGAAGACAGCTGCGCGCCAGTGGTTTGATAAGGCTTCAAAGGATAGAACTGAAACCGCTCATTTTGTCCTTATCTACTTTCACCTTGCAGATCCAGGTTACTAAAACATTACCAGTTCTTAAACTGGCTGACCTGCCAGGTCCCCAATCCTGTGTGCCCCTCTGCCTTCTCTCACACCAGAGATTGATTATGAAATGAGATGTGCAGTTCCTAATTCTTCTTATGCTGTTCATGCTGACTCTCCTTTTAGGGTCAGGCTCATTTTGGGTGTTTTCACTTAGTAAGTAGAGAATGAAGGCCCTTGCATTCGCATCACTCAGTCATAGCATCTTCTAGTTTGACCTCCCTCACGTCCTAACACCTCAGTCCTCTCCTTCAATCTGTGTCCTATAGAATGGAGTCACCTACACCTATGTGTATAGATTCTTCTCCTTTTTTAATACTGACCCCTCCTCCAGTCACCTCCACCAGTTCTTGGTTGTTATTTGCCAGCCATCACTGTCTCTAGAGCTGTCTCCACTCCTTGATCAGCACCTCTGCACACTGCATTGAGACCTGCCTTTGACTCTGAAGAAATTGATATGGTTACTGCGCCCCCTCCCCAGGCGGTCATCTCTAGTCTCCTGTCTCCAGCGACAACATCTTCCCATTTTCCATGGAGCTCCTTGGTTCTGAAAGCATGCCACCTAGTGATAACATTGCCTCAGGCCCAGTTTCCACCAGCTTGCCTGCATAGTTGGTCAACAGCCCACATGCAACTTTCCAGGAACCACCCTTCAGCCCTCATTGGGAGTTCCATCCCAAGTGGACTACAGCCTGAGGCCGCCAGTGGCAGCTCTTGAAAACCAGGCAGCCCCAGTACAAGCTACTAATTTAACCCCTGACACACCCCAGCCAGTGGTGGCACAACTCAGCCAGGTTTCTGGGTTTGACATCTGCATTTTCCACCTTTGGCATCCCTGTCTGTACCCAACCTGCCTTTAGAGACACCCCTGGCGTTATCCCCATTGGCACAGCCACTACCTTTGGCTTTAGAGCTGGTCCCAGCATGGCCAGCACCAAGAACAGCAGCTCACTGTTTGCTAACACTATTGAAGACCCATTTGGTTTTCTGGGATCTGCAGCCCTATGGGCAGAAGTAGCAGCTTTGGGATGAGTGTGGATGCCCCGGCCCCAGCTCCATTCTGGAGCACTCAGGTTTGGTGCAGGACCAAGCAGAAACTAGTCCTCTAAGTTGGGGACACTTAGACCTGAGCAGCAGTGTTCTACTTCCTTATAGGACTCCACTTGCTGAATGGAGAGTCCACTTCTACAGAGAGCAAATCTGCCCTGGCAGACACTTTCCTTCCTGCCTATCATCAGAGCACATGGGGCTGGCCTGGCAAAGGCACTTCTCTGACTATTGGAAGAGTCAGCACCACTGAGAAGAAATGAGTGCTGGATAACACAGTTGTTCCTCCTAGCGATCAGATCAGCTGGCATCCTTCATGCCAAAGCACATCTGTTGTAGTGAAAGGAATGAGCACCATGCTTTGGTTAGGCAGTGCTCCTCTTACTGCCTCTGGCGGAGCTCCTTAGGGTCCCTCTAGCCACAGTACATATGCCTGGAGGATCAGCAGCACCCTTGTGGCTGGAGGTGCAGAGGACCGGAGGCACAGCTGGCCAGAGTTCACCCTAGACACTGCGGCAGCCAGTGCCATTTCTGTGCTTGTAGGCCCTTATGCTCCCGCCTACAGTCAGAGCACCTGGGGTCTGTATGGTACAATGGAAGAAGACATCACCAGACTTGTGCTTGGGGACCTTCCCACCATCATTCTGAGCTCCTGGGGCGCTCATGGTCAAAGCACTTTTAGTACAGTCAGAGGGACGATGCCCTCGTAGACTTTCAGGGAGACATTTCTACTTTTGCCTCCAGTGAGAATACCTGGTCACCCAGCCATGGTACCCTCCTTGACTTCTGGTGGCAGCACTACAGAGAAAACATCTGTGTTTGGAGGCACTTTGTTCCTGCCTTTGGTCAGAGTAGTTTTCAACTCTGATGTGGCCACAGCAAACTTTGGCTTTGCCTTTGGGGCATCTTTGTTACTTGTGGAGAGCAGAAGTATAGGACCACCAAGCCTTTATTTCTCTTAGTGGAAGATGCAGATCTCAGCAATTGAGAAGCAAAAGCCTCTATGGATGGGACTTGCTGTGCTGTGAAGAGTCTCAGCTCCTTGTAGTTGTGTCAAACAAACTTCACTTTTCTCTGTCTTCCTACTGCAAGCCCAAAGTCCCATACCTCAGGGTATGTGTGTGTGTCAGGACAGATAAAGCTGGTCAAAAGTCAACAGTCAGGACCTGATAAGTCCCACTGTTGAGAGTTGAAGAGAGCTCTGTATATATCAACTAACCCCTTCCTGCCTTTGACCATTATCCTAGTTAATCCAAGTTCCAGGTCAATTTCTGTCTCATTTTGGAATAGGCAGGATGCCCTTCTCCTGCCTACAGCTGCCCCTGTCTCCTTACTTGTTGCCTCAATGGGCCCTTATCTTTCTGGCCCCTGAGTATATATATAAAAGCCTTATTCTTGCTAATTCAACCCCTGCTCGTGTGTCTTTGCTCCTTGACTCAACTTTGGAGGAAGAGTTGGTGTGTATGAATGCTGATATGTTTGGCCAAACTCAACTGTGCAGAATTTTCTGTAGCCCAGTGAATAGGGAGTGGATGTTCCCATATTTGATGACTTCAGATGTTGACATCTGTAGTCTCTGTGCTTTTAGTATAATGGATAAACTATTAACTAGTATAATAGCTAGTCTCTGTGCTTCAAGTGTAACCAGGAGAACAAGTATAATCCAGAGGACAGAGACACAGACAGGTGTCTGCCCCCTGCCTCCTCTCTCTGGGCTTCTGTCCTACTATCTAACCTTGCTGTAGGCAAGACTATTGCTGATGTGTATTCAGAAACCACATTTTAATTTTAGTCATTTAAAATTATTTTTTAAATATATATTTATTCAATATATATTTTTGGTATGTTTTCCTTTAATTTGGGGTGAACACTAACCAGAGAGGATGGACTTGGCATCTAGGCTCGTGGACCTGTGGGAGTAAAGGCTGGAAGAACTTCCACCTGCTCTGTAATGATTGAAACTATAAACATATTGCATATTACAGTTGTTATACTGTTTAAAAAATCAGAACATGTCTTTTCAGAGGAGTAACTGGATAGGGCCTATTTGTGAAAATAACAAGTTTGGTTCTTGCCTGTACCATGAAAATATCAAATTGCAAGAATTACCTTTTTCCCCAAATCTGGCTGACTTTGGAGTCCTGCTGTCTCCACTAGACTTAATTGCTGACAATGCAGTCTTTTCTAAGGCATTCACAACAGGAGAACCTAACATTATGGGAGAAGAAAAGTACAAGCACTTTCCCTAGAAATATCCATATTATTTTATTAGGCATTTATTCAGCTATGACTTTACACCAGATCTGTGCTAGACCCTCGTGATAGAGAGTTAAAAGAGGTATATTTCCCCAGAGGAGTTTACAATTCAGTGGGGAAGACAGATAAATAGACCAAAAATTATAATTGGAAGGGTGAGTGCTAGGGTAATCGGAGCAGGTAAAAGAACATAAAGCTAAGTCTGGAGTAGAAAAAAATCTGAGTTTCTCCTTAAAGAGAAAAGAGGAAATAGCTAGGTGGAGAAAGGTTATTTTCAATTCAAGGAAATAGTATTTTAAAAGCCGATGAATAAAGTGAGCTCATGAATCACTGGGGCACCAGGCAGGAGTCCTGTGTGGCTGGTGACTGAATCCAGGGGTGGGACACACTGCTGTAGGATTCAGGAGGGACAGATAATGGACAAACTTACATACCATGATGAGCCATTTGTCTGTTATCTCGGAAGGAAGCACAGTCATGAAAGGATTGTGAGCAAATAAGGGACAAGATTATAGGCAGACACTTCCCTAGTGGTCCAGTGGCGAGGACTCCGTTCTCTCAATGCGGGGGGTATGGCTTGATTCCTGGTTGGGGGAACTAAGACTTCACATG
>NW_011494952.1:2005254-2017267 GCF_000754665.1 Bison bison bison | reverse complement strand
AAAAGATTATGTGTAGACTTTAGAAACATCCCTGTGGTTGTGTGAGAAGGAAAAGTTAAATGGGAGCCAGAGCAGAGGCAAAGAAACTTACAGGAATCTTTGCAGTGACCCAGGCAAAGACATGGAGTAGGAAATGGCAACCCACTCCAATTTTCTTGCCCAAAAAAGCCCATGGACAGAGGAGCCTGGTGGCCTACAGCCCATGGGGTCTCAAAGAGTCTGTGACCGAACATGCATGCGTGCACAGGCAAAGGCGAGACAGTAAAGCTCTCAGCTGGTAGAGGGGAAAGTGAGGAAGTAACAGAACAGGGAGGTGATAGAGGTAACTGCAGCAAGACCAGCTGAATTTTAGCCATCTTTTGTGGGTAAGGTTGACAGAAGCAGTTTTGGCAAAAACCATGTAAGTTCATTTTTAATAGTTTCCTGTGAAAAATCCAGATATCCAAAAGGCAGTTCATTCACTCTATCAATTTAACACATTTATTGAGAACCTGGGACATTCCTACTCTAGGTGGGAGCATCAATTTCAAAATGGGCAAAAATCCCTACTTTTGTAGAGGCTATAGTCTAGTGGGAGGGGAAGAAATAATAATAGATATGAGTAAATTATCAGACAGGTTAGCCAATAGCAAGTGCTAAGGAGATTACAGCAGTATATCAGGATTGAGATTACAATAGAGAGAAGCATAAGTGTTATTTTTAGAAGAGGGAACAAAGCAAGCCTTACCGGGAAGGTAAGATTTGGGCAATTGAGTGAGCTACGCAGATCCAAGGGGAAAGCATTCCAGATCATGGGACCAAGCGCTACAAAGTCCAGGGGAAGGATGCCCAGTGTTCTCAGGAGCAGAAAGTAATCTAGTAGATCAGGAATGGGATCCAGAAGTGGGAGAATGTGAAGAGAGGAGGATGGAGAGAAAAGGGGCTCCTGGGCTATGGAGGGCCTTCCTTGCAGGCTCTCCTAAGTGTTTGGAGCATTTAGAGCAAAGGATGACATGATCTGACAAGTTTTAACAGAATTGTTTTGGTTGCTGGCATGATTGTAGAAACAGGAAGACCAGTCGAGAGGCTAAGTCCATAGTCCAAATCAGGTGTCATGATGGCTTGGACACAGTGGTCGTGATGGAGAGGAAGAAGTAGACTTGTGCATATTTAGAAATATTTACCATTAAGTTGGTTGATATATGTGTGTGTAGGTGAGGGAGAGGAGGGCATGGAGTTGCATCCTGGCCTAGAGAAAGATTATGGCCTCATCGTTGTATAGTTGGTAATTGGCGGCCCCATGGAAACAGAAGGCTGAAGGAAAAAACAAAGGGAAAGTAGGAGGGTAAAAAGACTCCTCAGCTCATGTAGTTAAGATCTTGGTTGTGTATTTGGGGGAAATGCTGAGATCTTAGGGCTTCCCCAGTGGTTCAGCAGTAAAGAATCCGCCTGCAATGCAGAAGATGCAGGAGACCTGTGTTCGATCCCTGGGGGGGAAGATCCCCTGGAGAAGGGCATGGCAACCCACTCCACTATACTTGCCTGGAGAATCCCATTGACAGAGGAGCGTGGCAGGCTACAGTCCACAGAATCGTAAAGAAACATGACTGAAGAGACTGAGCACATTAAAATGTTAACCTCAACCCATCTCAAAGATTTTAGATAGATTTAAGACACTAGATAGTAAAAACAAAATTAGGATAATTAAAAAAAAATTTAGGAGATGCTATTTACATTCTTGGGGCATGAAGGATTTCTCAAGATTAAAAATGATAAAATATGGAGAAATGTGCTTTGAAATTAAAAGCCTTATGTTTGAAAATAATATTAAAAGAGAGAGGGTAGGCTTTCAACTTCTTCTCATCAAAAGACACAACTCAGGAAGTGAATAGCAAGACACAGACTGGGAAAATACTTGCAAAGCATATAGCTAACAAAGGTCTAGTGTGTGGAATATATGAGGTCCTACAACTCAATAACAGAATGCTAAGCCACTCAATAAAATATGGATAAAACATTTGAACAGTCCTTTTATGAGGATGATTCACCAGTGTCCAATAATCACATAAAAAAGTGCTCAACATCATTAGTCATCAGGAAAAGGAAAAAACCACTGTGAGATGCCATTACACACCCGTCAGGATGGCTAGAGTTTGAAAAGCCTGACAGCTTTAAATGTCAGCAGATATGGAGCAGCTGGAACTCTACTAAACCTGAGTTAAGAGCATAAAATGTACAACCACTTTGAGAAAAGTTTATGCAGTTTCTCATAAAACTGGATGAGAAACTACCCTGAGCCAACCATTTTATTCCTAAACATTTGCTCAAGAGAAATGAAAACTTAAGTACATAAAAAGATTTGTTGTACTAGCATATTCACAGAAGCTTTATTGAAAGTAGGCAAACCTCAGAAATATTTCATCCATAAGAGATCAGAAAACAAGCTTTGTATTCACACCACTCAGCTATTGGGAATGGATCTGTTAACAGGTAGTAGTAGCATGGAGGAATCACAAAATCTTGATGCTGAATGGAAGAAACTCTGGACAGAGAAGTGCATCCTGTATATTCCCATATTCAGGAAATGCTAGAACAGCCTGAGTTAACTTGAAGTGGAAATAATCTCTAAAAGACTGGGCATGGGGTTTGGGAAGACTGTTTGCACCCAGAGGTGCAGCTGGCCCTCCACGGTGAGCAGAGTGGGGAATTGCCAGCTGAGAGGCCAGGTCAGCCCTGGCTGGGGGTGACCTCCAAGAGCTGAACTGTTCTGTCCCTGGGCTATCAACCTGCTCCAGATTTAGGGTATCATTTCATGGATGAAGTTACCAGTTTAACTCTGCAATGCCAATTGAATAATAAACAGAAATACTGGATGACATTTTGTTCAGTGCGTTTATCTGCAGCAAAAAGCTGCAGTTGTCCTTGATGGAAAGGAGGGAGGGAGTGCAAATGGGAGCTTCTGGAACTATACCCCTTTCCTTCTCCGTTAAGTGAGATTTACAGTTCCATTGTTTATTTTTACTTGTTAAAATGAGCAAACATATGAGAAAATGTTTAAAGAAGATAAAGCAGGGAGTGCATTTTAGATATTTTCACTGTGATAGATAGGGTTCTAAGACACCCCAAGATTCCCACCCATTGATGTAGATCCCTGTGTCACCCCCTCCTCTTGAAAAGGCCTGAGACTATGGTGTGCATATGACTCTCAGAGTATGATTATGCTCCCCTTTATGGCAAAGGAGAGATGATCCCATTATCTGGGGTGGCTGTGTGCATGTTCCTTCATGTCTGACTCTTTGTGACCCTATAGACTGTAGCCCACCAGGCTTCTCTGTCCATGGGATTTTCCAGGCAAGAATACTGGAGTGGATTGCCATTGCCTCTTCCATGGGGTCTTCCTGACCCAGGGATTGAATTCGTATCTCCTGCGGCTCCTGCACTGGCAGTGGATTCTTTACCCCTGGGCCATCTGGGAAGCCCTTATCCTGGGTCGGCCTGCCCTAATCAAGTGAGTCCTTTCTTAAAAGTGAGGGGAAGCCACACCAGACTCTCCTTCCGGCCTGGAGTAAAGCGAGAAACTTTGTTGTGGACCACCTCTAGAGGGGCTGGGAGGTGAGGACTTGAGGGCAGCCCTCGGCTGACTTTCAGCCAGAAAATGTGACCTTAGTCCTGCAACTGCAAGGAATAGAGTTCAGCCAAAAATCTGAATGAGCCAGACAGGATTCAGAGTCCCAGATAAGACAGGAGCCCTAGCCCACACCATGATTTCAGCCTTGTGAGAACCTGAGTGGAGAGCTCGGCTCCACTGTCCCCGGGCTTCTGACCTGTGGAAACTACACAATAGTAACTATGAAAGTAAATCATAATAAAAATGAATAAATGATAATTATTTAAGCTACCAGGTTTGTGGTGGTAATTAGAATTGTTAAAAACATTTTTAAAGTTTTTAATTTTATATTGGGGTAGTTGATTTAAAATGTTGTGTTCGTTTCAAGTATACAGTATATATCCATTCTTTTTCAGATTCTTCTCTCATATAGGTTATTGAATATTAGGTTTCTCACATAAGTTAATCAGAGTGTTGAGTATTCTATTCCAGTGCTATATTGTTGACTATTTTTTGTATGTGTTAGTTGCTCAGTTCTGTCTGACTCTTTGCGACCCCTTGTACTATAGCCCGCCAGGCTCCTCTGTCCATGAAATTATAGTAGTGTGTATATGTTAGTCCCGAAATACAAATTATCCCTCTCCTCCACCTCACCTTTCACTTTTGGTAACTATAAATTTATTTTTTGAAGTCCGTGAGTCTTTCTGTTTTGTAAATAAGTTCATCTGTATCATCTTTTTAGATTCCACATGTGCTATCATATGGTGTTTGTCTTTTTCTGACTTACTTTACTTAGTATAATAGTCTCTAGGTCCATCCATTGCTGCAAATGGCATCATTTAGTTCTTTTTTATGCCTGAGTTGTATTCTGTTGTATATATGTGCCACGTCTTTATCCATTCCCTTGTTGCTGGACTTTTAGATTGCTTTAATGTCTTGTAAATAGTTCTGCAATGAACATTGAAATGCATATATCTTTTTGAAGTGTGGTTTTCTCTGGATATACCCTGGATTTGGATTGCTGGATCATATGGTAGTTCTATTTTTAGTTTTTAAGGGAACCTCCAAGCTGTTCTCCATAGTGATTATACCAGTTTACATTTCTACCAACAGTGTAGGAAGGTTCTCTTCTCTCCATACCCTCTCCAGTATTTATTGTTTGTGGACTTTCAGATGAAGGCTGTTCTGACGAGTACGAGGTGATACCTCATTCTAGTTTTGATTTGCATTTTTATGTAGCAATTGCAAATGAATATATTTAGATACCTAATGCCTTTGGTAGACCCTGGAAAGGTTTCCAATTCAGGAAATGTTACTAGAAGTAAGATGAGAGGCTGACAGGGATGGCAGGGCATGAACCAGATCCCTTGGGAATCGAAGCACAGGGAGACTTGGAAGGAGTCCCAGGAGTGCCTGGGAGTCATGTTCCCTGAGGTGAGACAAGAGGAGGGGTCTTTCTCTTTAGGCATGAGCTGGGTGTGTGCGAGTCAGGTGTGAAACTGCCTAATCTGGTTGTGGCCGGAGTGTGTGTGTCCTTAGTTCCGGCAAAGAATGTTGACTGAGACAAGAGGCTGGTTCTCTCCCATGTAAGTGTGACTCTATTCACGCTATTTAGTTGGGCGAGTTACACTTTCGCTGTCGTATGTACTTTCCCTGTGGCTCATTTCCTGGGGTCTTCATTCTGAGTGTAGTGTAGTGTAGAGAGCATGCTGAGCTTGTCCACTTTGAATGTGTCCTTAGAGGGTGCCCATCCTGACTCCCAACACCCTCTGGCAGAGGGTTCTCCAGACTCTGCTCGCACCAGTGCAGTGAGTACCACTGTGACTTTGTGAGGCTGTCCCATTCTTGGATAGCTTGAGTGGTTTAGCACAGAGCTTTTAAAGACAAGGTCCTTCAGATATGTGAACATAAGTAATACCACCTTCTAATTAGCCCTCTTCTCCCCATTTAAACACATATATGTATTTTCTTTTAATTATTCTACCTCTCAAGAAATTTCCAGAGACACCACCCTCCTCCCTAGACATCCTATAGAAACCTTATGTCACACAGTGGTGCTCTAGGTAAACTAGTTGTCAACATAACTCAAAGCCACCTTCTTCCACTTAGCACTGACTAATGGTGACTGCAGCCATGAAATTAAAAGACGCTTACTCCTTGGAAGGAAAGTTATGACCAACCTAGATAGCATATTCAAAAGCAGAGACATTACTTTGCCAACAAAGGTCCATCTAGTTAAGGCTATGGTTTTTCCAGTGGTCATGTATGGATGTGAGAGTTGGACTGTGAAGAAAGCTGAGTGCTGAAGAATTGATGCTTTTGAACTGTGGTGTTGGAGAAGACTCTTGAGAGTCCCTTGGACTGCAAGGAGATCCAACCAGTCCATTCTGAAGGAGATCAGCCCTGGGATTTCTTTGGAAGGAATGATGCTAAAGCTGAAACTGCAGTACTTTGGCCACCTCATGTGAAGAGTTGACTCATTGGAAAAGACTCTGATGCTGGGAGGGATTGGGAGCGGGAGGAGAAGGGGACGACAGAGGATGAGATGGCTGGATGGCATCACTGACTTGATGGACATGAGTCTGAGTGAACTCCAGGAGTTGGTGATGGACAGGGAGGCCTGGTGTGCTGCGATTCATGGGGTGGCAAAGAGTCGGACATGACTGAGCGACTGAACAGAACTGAACTGAACATGGCTTTGTGGTTAGCCGTTGCGTTAGTAACTTTAAATATTCTAACAAGCTTTGGTGAGCTTATGGTGGTGGTTTAGTCACTAAGTTGTGTCCGACTCTTGCGATCCCTTGGACTGTAGCCTGCAGACTCCTCTGTCCATGGGATTTCCCAGGCAAGAATACTGGAGTGGGTTGCCATTTCCTTCTCCAGGAGATCTCCTGACACAGGAAATGAACCCAGGTCTGCCTGTTTGGAAGGCAGATTCTTTACCAACTGAGTTATGAGGGAATCCCAGGTTAGTGAGCTGATGGGTGCCTACAATTATTTAAGGATCCAGGGGGAGTAAAAATAAAATGACATAACTCTGCTTTCTTACTACCAGGGCTTAAAATTTAGTTGGAAAAATAGCATGTGAACAGTTAATAAAATGACATATGTGAGTGTGTAATAATTATTTGTATGAATTCACAACTTTGAAGGAATTTCAAGTCCTGTGTAATACCCACTCTCTCTCTTCCTTGGTTTACACCAAATTTGACTGGTGTAAATGAATGGTGACTCTTGGGAATATTCAGAGTCTCTGAGGAGACTGGTCAAATGTTCCCATTTCGTGTGCCAACACCAGTCTCAGCTGCTGCAGCAGGGACCTCAGTGGGAAGTAGTCCTGATGCTTTTTCCTTGTTCATGTCCTGCAAAGGACCTGAATTAAAGAAAGACATTATATCTCATATGAAATGAGAACCCCTACGCAAGCTACTTCTGTATGTTTGACTGTTTTAGATTCTGCCTGTGAGATCATGCAGTGTTTGTGTCTGGCTGACTTCATTTAGTATCCCTTGGGTCCATCCATGTTGTTGCATATGGCAAAAACCATTTTTTAGAAGGCTGAATAATATTCCATTGTAAGTGTATACTACATTTTCTTTATCCTTCATTTAGCATTTAGGTTAAAAGATGGATAAAGGGCTTGAGTAGACATTTCTCCAAAGAACACATAGGGATATGAAATACAAAGGGTCAGCAAGGATACGGAAAAGGTGCTCAAAATCACTAATCAGGGAAATGCAAATCAAAACCATAATGAGATATCACTTTACATCGGTTAGAATGGCTATTACCCACTTAAAAAAAAGTGTTGGTGAAGCTGTGAAGGAAAGGTAACTACCACTGTTGGAGGGAATGTAAATGGTGCAGCTATCATTTTATGGAAATGGTATGGGGAAAAGTATGGAAGATACTCAGGAAATTAAAAATTGAACTACTGTATGATCCAGTAACCTTATTTTGGAGTATTTATCTAAAGGAGTTGAAATCAGGATCTCAGATATTTGCATTCCCATGTTCTCTGCAGCATTATTCACAATAGCTAAAATGTAGAAATGATTATTTTTTAAAGTTGAGGAATCCTCATTTTTATGTGAAATCCTCAATTTTAAAAGGGACAAAATATAAATCAACGAAACTCTTTGCAAAGCAGCAAAAGAGGTTTATATTGGTATTAATGTGTGGTGAACATTGTTCTAAGCACTTTGTACAAATTTACTCTGAAGTACTAGGTGAGAATCATCCATAGGGGTAGGGAGCCTAGAATACAGGAAAAATGGGTTGGGGGCCCGTGGCCCAGATGGATCAGCTGGAACCCTCACGGTAGAGGTTACAGGTGGCCTGACCCTCCCCAGTGCCAGACCCACAACTGTGCTAACACAGACAATGTTTCCTCTGTCCAGCTCTCTTCTTGTTTTCTCTTTGCTCTCCTCCTCTCCGTTCTCTGGGTTTTCCTGGTGGAAAGTGGAAGAAGGAGCAATAAAACTTTCCAATAAAAATGCTAAATTATAAGCTTTTGTTCCTAATAAGCTGTGGGCAGAATTCTCTGTTGTTACTACAGAGGAACTTAATTAGTGAATTGTATTTTCATTCAAAACCTATACATGAATGTATAGGCACTGGAGAAACACTGTTCTCTCCTGATCTGTTGTTGCCCTGCAGCTGTTACAAAGAAAGTGTCATTACTTTGCATTCCTATGCTGCTTCAGGAGGAGAGACCCATCAACCAAAGTGGCATTGGGGTGGGTATGTATGCTTTCCCATAGCCTATGCTGAATGCAGCCTTCAGAGAGCCTCAGCCCTCTACTAAGGGCAGAGAGAAAAAATGGTAACACCACTGAGTTGGCAGCCCACCATACAGAGAAGCCTGAGTAGAGCCTCCAATTCAGCCTTCAATGCTAAGGTCTCAAAGACTGGAGAGATGCAGGTAAAGGCCAAGCAGTATATCTGACTAATAATAGGAGGTAAGAAGGAGGCTTCTCCTGCATAGGACCTGGAGGAGAGGGTCGCAGTTCAGTTCAGTTCAGTCGCTCAGTCGTGTCCGACTCTTTGCGACCCCATGAATCGCAGCATGCCAGGCCTCCCTGTCCATCACCAACTCCCGGAGTTCACTCAGACTCACGTCCATCGAGTCAGTGATGCCATCCAGCCATCTCATCCTCTGTCGCCCCCTTCTCCTCCTGCCCCTAATCCCTCCCAGCATCAGAGTCTTTTCCAATGAGTCAACTCTTCGCATGAGATGGCCAAAGTACTGGAGTTTCAGCTTTAGCATCATTCCTTCCAAAGAAATCCCAGGTCTGATCTGTTTCAGAATGGACTGGTTCGATCTCCTTGTTGGACCAAATAGAGTCTTCTCTCATGTCCTCCCAGAAGAACTGGGGACTGATACACTCTCTATGGCTCTTGTACAGGGTGTTCCAAAAATCTTAGTGTGGCTTTTAAGCTTTAAGAACTTTAAATGTGTAAATGCTATGAAATTACAAAAATACCATTTGAAAGTTATTTCTTATATTGTCTTGTTGAGATTTATGAGTTTTAATAATAAATGGGTATAAATATATATACAACTAAGAAATGGTAAATTTAATTTTTTCAGCCTCTATCAAGGTGACAGACATTGAAACAAAATGGTAAAATAAAACATTTTTTAAAATTCACAAAGCTATATGAATATATAAAATGTAAATAATTTACCTTTCAAATTATGCTTTTGTTGGCTTATAGTGTTTACACTTCTAAAGTTATTAAAGCTTAAAACACCATTAAGAATTTTGGGACACTCTGTTATTGTAGACCATTAGATAGCTGTATAGTACACATGGATCACTATAAAGTATTCATACAGGGTATGTGCTATAATAGTTCATTTATTCAATGGCTGTGTTTTCTGTGTGTGTTTGGAGAAGGCAGTGGCACCCCACTCCAGTACTCTTGCCTGGAAAATCCCATGGACGGTGGAGCCTGGTAGGCTGCAGTCCATGGGGTCACTAAGAGTCGGAGACGACTGAGCGACTTCCCTTTCACTTTTCACTTTCATGCATTGGAGAAGGAAATGGCAACCCACTCTAGTGTTCTTGCCTGGAGAATCCCAGGGACGGGGGAGCCTGGTGGGCTGCCGTCTATGGGGTCGCACAGAGTCAGACATGACTGAAGTGACTTAGCAGCAGCAGCAGCAGCAGCAGCAGCATGCACTGGGACTCAATGGACATGAATTTGAGCATACTCTGGGAGATAGTGGAAGACAGAGGAGCCTGGTGTGCTGCAGCCCATGGGGTCCCAAAGAGCTGGACACGACTTAGTGACTGAACAACAGAGCACTAGGAATACAACAAAGTAAAAATTTCTGATCTCATAAATATATACTTTTAAAAAATAATTCAGTATATAACATCCTTAATTTAGAATTTGGGTTTAGTCATCATCCATCAGTGCTTTAGAAATTGTCATAAATTTTGAGAATAAGAATCTTTTTTCCTCCCAAATGTAATTTTAGAAAATTATTATCTCACCTTAGGAGGAGAATCATGCAGGTGATGGAATTTGAGTCTGTATTGTTTGGGTTCATTTATGCTCACACAGTTCTAGTAGGCTGGTCAGCAGTCAATCCCACTAGATTTCCCTAATCAACTCATTTGCCATTTCAAACCGCTCCTCTCTTCAAACCATCAATCCTCTTACCTCAGCCTACACATTTTCTTTCACAGAGAAAAAAACAGCTCATCTTTCCATATGGAGTCTTCTAACCTACCTGGATTTGTGCCCAGATACTCTGGCTCCCTTCCATCTCTGGATGCCCAGTGGACTACTGGCTAAAATCAGCCCTTCTACCTGTACACTGGACACCTAATCTCTTTAGCTTTCTAAGAGCTTTGTTTCTTAAATTTATCCTCTTTTTTCTATATCAGCACCATTTCTCTCTCTACGGGATCATTGTATCAGCACAAATACAGTGTAATTTCCATAAGGAAAAAGCTTCCTTGACTCTACCTTCCAATCTAATTATGATTCAATATCTTTGGTCTTGTTTACAGGAAATCTCAGAAGAATTGTCCTTACTAATTGTTTACTTTTTTCTCATTCTGTCTCAAACTGTCACAACAGGCTTGTATGTATCACCACTCCATTGAAAAAACACAAGTCAAGACCCGACTCAGTGACTACTCTATAGCTAAACACAAGGGCCAATTCCCAGTCCTGTACTTTTCTTTTTAGTGGCATTGACTCACTTAATCACATCCTCTTTGAGGAAATCTCTTCTTCACTTGCTTCTAGAACACATTTACTGACTGTGGCCTCTCTGTCTGCTTTCCTGGCTCCTTATCATTTTGCTCTAAATAATGGAACATCCAGGCTTCATTCTTGGACTTTTGCTGCAGCAGCTGCAGTAGTACGTGCTTTAATCCTTGTGGAGGTAGATGGCAAGTGCCCATGGCAAGTGCCAATTTGTAGTTGACACTCTTCTCTCTCTACCTGTATTCTGGACCCATGCTCCTAAATCCTGTTTCTTAGATGACTCAGATTTATATTTAGAGCCCCCATGTCACTCTTCACCTCTAGATTGGTATACCCAACTCTTACCTGTACATCTCTTAAAATTCAATGGGCATTTCAAGCCTAACATGTTCCAGAAAGAATTCATATTTTTTCCATCCAAACTTGCTCTCTTTATTCACTCTCTAGTAGTCAATGGCAGAACCATTTACCAGGTCAAATAATTTAGAGTCATTTTTATTTTTATTTATTTATGTTTAAATTTAATTAATTTTTTTACTTTACAATATTGTATTGGTGTTGCCATACATTGATTTGAATCCACCATGAGTGTACATGTGTTCCCCATCCTGAGCCTCCCTCCCACCTCCCTCCACATCCCATCCCTCTGGGTCATCCCAGTGCACCAGCCCCGAGCACCCTATATCATGCATCAAACCTGGACTGGTGATTCGTTTCACATATGATATTTTACATATTTCAATGCCATTTTCCCATATCATCCCACCCTCGCCCTCTCCCACAGAGTCCAAAAGACTGTTCAATACATCTGTGTCTCTTTTGCTGTCTTGCATACAGGGTTATTGTTACCTTCTTTCTAAATTCCATATATATCCATTAGTATACTATATTGGTGTTTTTCTTTCTGCTTACTTCACTCTGTATAATAGGCTCCAGTTTCATCCACCTCATTAGAACTGATTCAAATGTATTGTTTTTAATGGCTGATTAATATTCCATTGTGTATATGTACCACAGATTTCTTATCCATTCATCTACTGATGGATGTCTAGGTTGCTTCCATGTCCTGGCTATTGTAAACAGTGCTGTGATGAACATTGAGGTACACGTGTCTCTTTTTTTTTTTTTTTTTACTGTGCCATACGATTTTAATAATGAAGGGGAAAATTATGACTTTCCCTGACTTCTAGAAATTTT
>NW_011494952.1:2004333-2005154 GCF_000754665.1 Bison bison bison | reverse complement strand
ATCTTTTTAATATGTTGTTGGATTCTGTTTGGCTAGAATTTTGTTAAGGATTTTTTGTCATCTATGTTCATCAATGATATTGGCCTGTAGTTTTCTTTTTTTGTGGCATCTCTGTCAGGTTTTGGTATTAGGGTGATGGTGGCCTCATAGAATGAGTTTGGAAGTTTACCATCCTCTGCAATTTTCTGGAAGAGTTTGAGAAGGATAGGACTTCTCTAAATTTTTGGTAGAATTCAGCTGTGAAGCCATCTGGACCTGGGCTTTTGTTTGTTGGAAGATTTCTGATTACAGTTTCAATTTCCGTGCTTGTGATGGGTCTGTTAAGATTTTCTATTCCTTCCTGGTTCAATTTTGGCAAGTTGTACTTTTCTAAGAATTTGTCCATTTCTTCCAAGTTGTTCATTTTATTTGCATATAGTTTCTGGCAATAGTCTCTTATGATCCTTTGTATTTCTGTGTTGTCTGTTGTGATCTCTCCATTTTCCTTTCTAATTTTGTTGATTTGATTTTTCTCCCTTTGTTTCTTGATAAGTCTGGCTAATGGTTTGTCAATTTTATTTATCTTCTCAAAGAACCAGCTTTTGGTTTTGTTGTTTTTGCTATGATCTCTTTTGTTTCTTTTGCATTTATTTCTGCCCTACTTTTTAATATTTCTTTCCTTCTACTAACCCTGGGGTTCATAATTTCTTCCTTTCCAAGTTGCTTTAGGTATGCTGCTGCTAAGTCGCTTCAGTCATGTCCGACTCTGTGCGACCCCATAGACGGCAGCCCACCAGGCTCCCCCGTCCCTGGGATTCTCAAGGCAAGAACACTGGAGTGGG
>NW_011494952.1:2001957-2004233 GCF_000754665.1 Bison bison bison | reverse complement strand
ACTGTGCCATACGATTTTAATAATGAAGGGGAAAATTATGACTTTCCCTGACTTCTAGAAATTTTCATCAATACATTAAAAATGCATACTACCATTTATAAATGTATAAGGAAATGAGCAAAGCAGTAAAATTAACCTTCATTTTGTATACTATAATTGAAAACATTAGCAGCACTGAGGATTAAAGTGCTTTTAGTCTTTGTAAAAATGTATCCAGAGTCATTTGAACAGTACTTGTCTTCTTCATATAACTTATTTGACAACTTGTAATATTCCTTTCTAAGTCTGCATTACACGTGTCTCTTTTGATTCTGGTTTCCTCGGTGTGTATGCCCAGCAGTGGGATTGCTGGGTCACATGGCAGTTCTATTTCCAGTTTTTTAAGGAATCTCCACACTGTTCTGGAGAAGGCAATGGCACCCCACTCCAGCACTCTTGCCTGGAAAACCCCATGGATGGAGGAGCCTGGTAGGCTGCAGTCCATAGGGTCGCTAAGAGTCGGAGATGACTGAGCGACTTCCCTTTCACTTTTCACTTTCATGCATTGGAGAAGGAAATGGCAACCCACTCCAGTGTTCTTGCCTGGAGAATCCCAGGGATGGGGAAGCCTGGTGGGCTGCCGTCTATGGGGTCGCACAGAGTCGGACACAACTGAAGTGACTTAGCAGCAGCAGCAGCAGCAGCCACACTGTTCTCCATAGTGGCTGTACTTGTTTGCATTCCCACCAACAGTGTAAGATTGTTCCCTTTTCTCCACACCCTCTCCAGCATTTATTGCTTGTAGACTTTTGAATAGTAGCCATTCTGACTGGCGTGAAATGGTACCTCATTGTTGTTTTGATTTGCATTTCTCTGATAATGAGTGATGTTGAGCATCTTTTCATGTGTTTGTTAGCCATCTGTATGTTTTTGGAGAAATGCCTGTTTAGTTCTTTGGTCCACTTTTTGATTGGGTCTTTTATTTTTCTGGAATTGAGATGCAGGAGTTGCTTGTATATTTTTGAGATTAATTCTTTGTCCATTGCTTCATTTGTTATTATTTTCTCCCATTCTGAAGGCTGTCTTTTCACCTTGCTTATAGGTTCCTTTGTTGTGCAGACGCTTTTAATTTTAATTAGGTCCCATTTGTTTATTTTTGCTTTTATTTCCAATATTCTGGGAGGTGGGCCAAGGAGGATCCTGCTGTGATGTATGTCGGAGAGTGTTTTGCCTATGTTCTCCTCTAAGAGTTTTATAGTTTCTGGTCTTATGTTTAGATATTTAATCCATTTTGAGTTTATTTTTGTGTATGGTGTTAGAAAGTGTTCTAGTTTCATTCTTTTACAAGTGGTTGACCAGTTTTCCCACCACCAGTTGTTAAAGAGTTTGTCTTTTCTCCATTGTATATTCTTTCCTCTTTTGTCAAAGATATAGTGGCCATAGGTGTGTGGATTTATCTCTGGGCTTTCTATTTTGTTCCACTGATCTGTATTTCTGTCTTTGTGCCAGTACCATACTGTCTTGATGACTGTGGCTTTGTAGTAGAGACTGGTCAGGCAGGTTGATTCCTCCAGTTCCATTCTTCTTTCTCAAGATTGCTTTGGCTATTCAAGGTTTTTTGTATTTCCATACAAATTGTGAAATTATTTATTCTAGTTCTCTGAAAAATACCGTTGGTAGCTTGATAGGGACTGCATTGAATCTATAGATTGCTTTGGGTACTATATTCATTTTCATTATATTGATTCTTCTGATCCATGAGCACGTTATATTTTTCCATCTATTTGTGTCCTCTTTAATTTCTTTCACCAGTGTTTTATAGTTTTCTATATATAGGTCTTTTGTTTCTTTAGGTAGATATATTCCTAAGTATTTTATTCTTTTCATTGCAATGGTGAATGGAATTGCTTCCTTAATTTCTCTTTCTGTTTTCTCATTGTTAGTGTATAGGAATGCAAGGGATTTTTGTGTGTTAATTTTATATCCTGCAACTTTATTATATTCATTGATTAGCTCTAGTAATTTTCTGATGGAGTCTTTAGGGTTTTCTATGTAGAGGATCATGTCATCTGCAAACAGTGAGAGTTTTACTTCTTTTCCAATCTGGATTCCTTTTATTTTTCTTTCTGCTCTGACTGCTGTAGCCAAAACTTCCAAAACTATGTTGAATAGTATTGGTGAGAGTGGGCACCCTTGTGTTGTTCCTGACTTTAGGGGAAATGCTTTCAGTTTTTCACCATTGAGGATAATGTTTGCTGAGGGTTTGTCATATATAGCTTTTATTATGTTGAGGTATG
>NW_011494952.1:2000120-2001857 GCF_000754665.1 Bison bison bison | reverse complement strand
GAATTTATGAAGGCTAGATTTATGGCCCAGGATGTGATCTATCCTGGAGAAGGTTCCGTGTGTGCTTGAGAAAAAGGTGAAATTCATTTTTTTGGGGGTGAAATGTCATATAGATATCAATTAGGTCTAACTGGTCTATTGTATCATTTAAAGTCTGTGTTTCCTTGTTAATTTTCTGTTTAGTTGATCTATCCATAGGTGTGAGTGGGGTATTAAAGTGTCCCACTATTATTGTGTTATTGTTAATTTCCCCTTTCATACTTGTCAGCATTTTGTCTTACATATTGCGGTCTCCTATGTTTGGGCATATATATTTATAACTGTTATATCTTCTTCTTGGATTGATCCTTTGATCATTATGTAGTGTCCTTCTTTGTCTCTTTTCACAGCCTTTGTTTTAAAGTGTATTTTATCTGATTATGAGTATTGCTACTCCTGCTTTCTTTTGATCTCTATTTGCATGGAATATCTTTTTCCAGCCCTTCACTTTCAGTCTGTATGTGTCCCTTGTTTTGAGATGGGTCTCTTGTTGACAACATATATAGGGGTCTTGTTTTTGTATCCACTCAGCCAGTCTTTGTCTTTTGGTTGGGCATTCAACCCATTTACATTTAAGGTAATTATTGATAAGTATGATCCCGTTGCCATTTATTTTATTGTTTTGGGTTCGAGTTTATACACCCTTTCTGTGTTTCCTGTCTAAAGAAGATCCTTTAGCATTTGTTGGAGAGTTGGTTTGGTGGTACTGAATTCTCTCAGCTTTTGCTTGTCTGTAAAGCTTTTGATTTCTCCTTCATATTTGAATGAGATCATTGCTGGGTACAGTAATCTGGGCTTAGGTTATTTTCTTTCATCACTTTAAGTATGTCTTGCCATTCCCTCCTGGCTTGAAGAGTTTCTATTGAAAGATCAGCTGTTATCCTTATGGGAATTCCCTTGTGTGTTATTTGTTGTTTTTCCCTTGCTGCTTTTAATATTTGTTCTTTGTGTTTGATTTTGTTAATTTGATTAATATGTGTTTTGGGGTGTTTCACCTTGGGTTTATCCTGTTTGGGACTCTCTGGGTTTCTCAGACCTGGGTGATTATTTCCCTCCTCATTTTAGGGAAGTTTTCAACTATTATTTCCTCAAGTATTTTCTCATGGTCTTTCTTTTTGTCTTCTTCTTCTGGGACACCTATGATTCGAATGTTGGGGCATTTAACATTGTCCCAGAGGTCTCTGAGGTTGTCCTCATTTCTTTTAATTAATTTTTCTTTTTTCCTCTGTTTCATTTATTTCTACCATTCTATCTTCTATCTCACTTATCCTATCTTCTGCCTCCATTATTGTACTGTTGCTTCCCTCCAGAGTGTTTTTGATCCCATTTATTGCATTACTCATTATATATTGACTCTTTTTTTATTTCTTTTAGGTCCTTTTTAACCCTTTCTTGCGTCTTCTCGATCCTTGCCTCCAGGCTATTTATCTGTAACTGCAATTTGTTTTCAAGATATTGGATCATTTTCACTATAATTATTTGGAATTCTTTATCAGGTAGATTCCCTATCTCTTCCTCTTTAATTTGGTTTGGTGGGCATTTATCCTGTTCCTTTACCTGCTGAGTATTTCTCTGCCTTTTCATCTTGTTTATATTGCTGTGTTTGGGGTGGCCTTTCTGTATTCTGGCAGTTTGTGGTTCCTCTTTATTGTGGAGGTTTCACACTGTGGGTGGGGTTGGACGGGTGGCTTGTCAAGG
>NW_011494952.1:1999602-2000020 GCF_000754665.1 Bison bison bison | reverse complement strand
GAGTGAAAAATGAAAGTGCAGTCGCTCAGTTGTGTCCGACCCTTAGCAACCCCATGGACTGTAGCCCACCAGGCTCCTCCATCCATGGGATTTTCCAGGCAAGATAGAATTAGGTTATTTATTTGACTTTTTTCTTGTTTCTTGAGGTAAGCCTGTATTTCTATGAACCTTCCCCTTAGTACTGTTTTTACAGTGTCCCATAGGTTTTGGGTTGTTGTATCTTCATTTTCATTCGTTTCTATGCATATTTTGATTTCTTTTTTGATTTCTTCTGTGGTTTGTTGGTTATTCAGCAGCATGTTTTTCAGCCTCCATATGCTGGGATTTTTAATAGTTTTTCTCCTGTAATTGACATCTAATCTTACTGCGTTATGGTCAGAAAAGATGCTTGGAATGATTTCAATTTTTTGAATTTATG
>NW_011494952.1:1981719-1999167 GCF_000754665.1 Bison bison bison | reverse complement strand
TCCCGCGTAAACCAAGCTACTCAGCTTCTTTTCTCCACTGAATTTTCCTACTGAGCTATCCTCATTCTATTGTTCTCTATATCTCTAATTAGCATATAAATAGTCGCCTAGGCCGTCTCCCCTTCGAATACCCTGGATCAGCTGGGGCTGGTCCCCAGCAGTGGCCTTTCTGTATTCTGGCAGTTTGTGGTTCCTCTTTATTGTGGAGGTTTCACACTGTGGGTGGGGTTGGACGGGTGGCTTGTCAAGGTTTTCTGGTTAGGGAAGCTTGTGTCGGTGTTCTGGTGGGTTGGACCGGATTTCTTCTTTCTGGAGTGCAATGAAATATCCAGTAATAAGTTTTGAGATGTCATTGGGTTTGGTGTGACTTTGGTCAGCCTGTGTATTGAGGCTCAGCATCATGTTCCTGTGTTGCTGGATAATTTGCATGGTATGTCTTGTTGGCCCTTGGGTGGTGCTTGGTTTCAGTGTAGGTATGGAGGTGTTTGATGAGCTCCTATTGATTAATGTTCCCTGAATTCAGGAGTTCTCTGGTATTCTCAGGATTTGGACTTAAGCCTCCTGCCTCTGGTTTTCAGTCTTATTCTTACAGTAGCCTCAAGACTTCCCCATCTATACAGCACTGATGATAAAACATCTAGGTTAAAGATGAAAAGTTTCTCCACATGAGGGACACCCAGAGAGGTACACAGAGTTACATGGAGAAGAGCAGAAGGAGGAGAGAGATAGAGGTGACCAGGAGGAGAAGAGGGGGAGTCAAAAGGGGAGAGAGCAAGCTAGCCAGTAATCACTTCCCTATGTGCTCTCCACAGACTAGATGCCTCAGAGATGTTCACGGAGTTATACACAGAAGAGAAGAGGGAGGAAGGAGACAGAGGTGGCCAGGAGGATAAAAGGGGGGATCAAAAGGAGCGCGACAGATTCAGCCAGTAATCAGTTCCCTAAGTGTTCTCCACAGCCCAGAACACACAAAGAGATTCACTGAGTTGGGTAGAGAAGAAAAGGGGGAGGGGGGAGATAGAGGCGACCTGGTGGAGAAAAAGGAGAGTCAAAAGGGGGAGAGAGCAATCAGGCCAGTGATCTGGCTCCCATGTAAAAACGGGTACTGAAGATTGGGTTCTTAAAGGTACAAAGTGGATAACAAATACCAAAAAGCAAAGATTAAAAAATCTTGAGTAGAGGTTAGATTCTCAAAAATACAATATTAAAAAAAAAACACCAAAACACAAAAACAAACAAACAAAAAAACACCAAAAAACAAATAAAAAAACACAAATCACAGAAATTATAAAATATATTATATATGAAGTTTGCTTTAAAAATAGGGCCTTTCTTGTTTTTTTTTTTTTTTTGCAAGGTAATAGTAGGTTATAACAATGAAAATTAAAGGAGTAATGGGGACTTAAAAATAACAAAAAAATAAAATAAAATTTTTAAATTTAATTTAAAAAAATGATAATAGTAAAAATATATCTAAGACTTTCTCTGGAGGTGTTGCGGATAGTGTGGGGTCAGTTCATTTTCAGATAGTTCCTTGGTCCCGCTTGTACTTCTCACGGTCTATAGGCCCCTTCCTCTGTAGTCGGCGCTAACTTCAGGGTTTTAGTCTATTGCACCTGTCACTTCCAAAGCTGTCCCCTCTGCTTATTTTAGCTTCTTCTGTTTGCTGGTCTCTTCAGTGTCTAATTTTTGCCCTGACTCAAAGGGCATGGTGGTGGTCAATTTTTTTTAGGCTTGCTTGTTCAGACGTGCTTTGGGGAGGGAGGAACACTGCAAACAAATATCACTGGCGTGTGTTCACATGATTCAGCCACACTGGGTTTGCCCCCACTCATGACATGTGTGCTTTCCCAGTCTACACTGCTCAGACTCTAGGTTGCTCTGCTGGGAACTGTCTGATGCAGGCCCTAGTTTGCATGCACTTCCCAGGTCTAAGCCGCTCAGGTTCAGGTTTTTGGGTACTCCACAAAGGCGCAGACTTGGTTGGGCCTATGTTTTGCGCCCGCCCCAGGTCCGAGCAGTTCAGGTGACCAGCTCCTTGGCACACGTAGTCACTCCCAGTTGAAGGCTGCGACTTATCCCCTCCCCCATCCCAGCTGCTCAGTTTTCTGGGTGTACAACGGGTGCACCTTGTGTCTCTTCTGGGAAGCTGATCTCTGGCTGTGGCCCTCCCGGCAGATGTTGACCATCCAGAATCCCAAGGAGTCTTGGTTAGCAATGAAATCTGCTTACAGTTCTGTATAGGATGCCTCTCTGGGGCCACGATTGCCCCCTTCCGGCTCCGGCTGCCTTCACCTGCCTGTTTCTGGCAGGGGATGGGCCAGTTCATGCAGCTGGCTAGCTCTGCTCAGTCCTTTGTTCTGTGAGCCTTCCTGGTGGTGGTTAGGGTTTTTCGCGGGATCGCGGGATAGCTATCCCACAGTCTGGGTTGCTATCTCAAGCTAATTCCCTCAGATTGCCCTCAGAGCATTCAGGCCAGGTCCTTATTCTAAGCAATGCTGCCCGCTCCTCCCTGTCCCTCTCCCGCTTGCTAGTCGGGGATGTGAGCGTCTGGGCTGTTGCACTGCTGCGAGTTGCTGTTAGGCACCTAATCTGTGAGTTTTAATTATTTATTTATTTTCCCTCCCGGTTATTTTGCCCTCTGAGATTCCAAGGCTTGCCACAGATGCGCCAGAGAGAGTGTTTCCTGGTGTTTGGAAACTTCTCTTTTTTAAGACTTCCTTCCCAGGATGGATCTCCATCCCTATCTCTTTTGTGTCTCTTTTTATCTTTTATATTTTGTCCTACCTCCTTTCGAAGACAATAGGCTGCTTTTCTGGGTGCCTGATGTCCTCTGCCAGCATTCAGAAGTTGTTCTGTGGAATTTGCTCCGCGCTCAAATGTTCTTTCCATGAATTTGTGGGGGAGAAAGTGGTCTCCCCATCCTATTCCCCTGCCATCTTAGGACCGCCTCCCTAGAGTCATTTTTAGATTTGACGTTTTATCATTTTCATTGTGGCTACTCTTGTTAACCCTGGTTCTTGCCCACCCTTGCCCACTCCTGCACTACTACAATAACCTCCTCATTATTCTCCCTCCTTTTAAGTTACCAGCCCACAGAACTTGTCTACACAGCAGTCCAAATAATTCCTCTAATGCATTAAGTTTGATCTTGGCTCTCCCCTGCCCAAACTTTTCAGGTGGCTTCCCACAATACCTGGAATACATTTCTGTTGATCATGTGCTGTAAAGTCCTTCCTTATTTAGTTCCTGTTTACTTTTCTAACTTTATTTCTTTCTTAAAAAAATTATTTATTTGACTCTGCTGGGTCTTAGTTGTGGGATGTGGGATCTTTAGTTGTGACATGTGTGATCTTTAGTTGCAGCGTGTGGAATCTATGAACCCGCCCTCCTTGCATTGGGAATGAAGTCTTAATCCCTCCGACCTCATTTCATACCACTCTCTTCATTACTGCCCTTTAACCTGCTGCTTCTCAGGATCACCCCAAGACAGCCCCTTCCCCAGGCTCTGGGCCTGGAATGCTCTTCCCCTATAGTTTCCTGAACCTCATACATGACTCTGCTGCAATGTTGCTTCTTCAGAGAGGCCCCTTCTCATCATCCTGGGTAAAGCAATACCCTTTCTGAACCCAAGACTCATATCACATCTTTTTACTCTGCTTTGTATTTTTATAAAACTTATCACTTCCTGATATTAGATTATAGCTTGACTTAAAAAATTATTTAATTATCTTCCCCTAAAAGAACAGAAGTTCCCTGAGGGTGGGGACTTTTGTTTGGCTTTATCTTGAGTGCCTTTGAGCCATCCTTGAAACAAGAGGTGCTCTATAAATATTTGTTGAATGAAGAAAATAGCATAGGCTGAAATTAGAGAAAATCTTCTAGTCATCAGCAATTCTTTCTTCTTTTTCTCCTCCTCTTCCTTCTATTTTTTCCTCTTCTCCTCCATTTGCCTTCTCTTTCTTCTCCTCCCTCTCCCCTTTCCTTTTCCCTTACTTAAAAAAGTTAATTTAAAAAAATATTAAGTAAAACAAAGTAGTTGAAACCATCAGGAATAATTCCCTGTTTCTTATGTAGTAACCTGAGACTGTGTGCCTTTGTGTGTGTGTGTGTGTGTGTGTTGTGGAGTGGGCAGTGGTTTCACATAGTGGATGGATGAGTGAGGGGCAGAACTCTGCCTTTAACAGGTGTCAGAGAAAAGGCTGCAGTCTGAGGTACAAGCCAGAATCAAAGGGACATGCATTTTTCTTTTTCAACTTCCTTTGTGTAGATGCTAATAGAGAGCCTAGCTGGGGTCAAGTCAGGGGTCAAAAAGGCTCTTTAATATTGCTGGTTACATCTGCCTCAGCACAGTCCACAAGATGATACTATCTTGGGACAAAGGGTCATCTATTGGATGGGTAGACAGTCAGTGCTACTTCTTTTCTTTACTCTGCATCCTTAATAAATAAGCTTGGCTTAGCACCTGAGGGTTTCCTGCCCTTTAGGTGTATTACAAAGGGTAGTAATCCTTCCCTTATTTGTTGAGTTAATCTGGAGAACACTGAGGATCATTTCCTAAATGGATTGATCCTACATAATGGATAGAAATCTTAGAATTCTGTATAAATAAGGCGGATTTCAAAGGAGCTTCCCATTTCTGTTCTCTTTGCCTCCTCCTCTCAGCTCTTGGTCAGTTCCTTTTGGCTACTGTTTATAGTGAAGTTAATCATTCAGAAAACTAAGATCATGAATGAAAACTGCTCTGAATGAGACTCTGACACATGAAGTCCCCAAGCCTCCAGTCTCAGCCTGTCACCTGCTACCCACGTGACCTGAATCCAGGCTCTGCATCCAGGCTGCATGAGCCTGAGTTTCCCCACTGGGGAAGAGATAGGGCTGGTCGTATCACTTCATGGCAAATAGATGGGGAAACAATGGAAACAGTGATAGACTTTATTTTTTTTGGCTCCAAAATCACTGCAAATGGTGGCTGCAGTCATGAAATTAAAAGATGCTTGTTCCTTGGAAGAAAAGTTATGACCAACCTAGACAGCATATTAAAAAGCAGAGATATTACTTTGACAAAAAGGTCTGTTTAATGAAGGCTATGGTTTTTCCAGTAGTCATGTGTGGATGTGAGAGTTGGGCTATAAGGAAAGTTGAGTGCCAAAGAGTTGATGCTTTTGAACTGTGGTGCTGGAGAAGACTCTTGAGAGTCCCTTGGACTACAAGGGGATCCAACCAGTCCACCCTAAAGGAAATCCGTCCTGGGTGTTCTTTGGAAGGACTGATGCTAAAGCTGAAACTCCAATACTTTGGCCACCTGATGCGAAGAACTGACTCATTTGAAAAGACCCTGATATTGGGAAAGATTGAAGGTGGGAGGAGAAGGGGACTGACAGAGGATGAGATGGTTGGATGGCATCACTGATGCGATGGACATAAGTTTGAGCAAGCTCTGAGAGTTGGTGATGGACAGGAAAGCCTGGCATGCTGCAGTCCATGGGGTCACAAAGAGTCGGACATGACTGAGTGACTGAACTGAATCATTGAAATAATACAGAATCACTGACCAGCCAATTCTATCCAGGCCATGAACAGAGAGTTTTCACAAATTCTGGGAACCTTCTGGTTTTCTTTCTAGGCAGTTCTGGAGAACAAATTGGGATTGTAAAAGAAATCTTGGTTTTCTATAAAGTAAGTTCTGAACTTTTCTAAGTTTATGAAAAATAATTTACTTGGCTGATAGAGAGTTAATTATAAAGGGATTTAATGAATAGTGCTTGAGGTTTGGTTCAATTAAAAACTACCCACTGTCCAGCTGAGAGCTGAACAAATCTGCTTGCTGCATTCTTTGGTCAATTGACATGTTAACTTTCTAATAGGTTGATTTTTGTCAGGCAGATAAGCGTAGCCCCTCCTGTGTTGTTTGTCTCCAGCTGCGTACATGAAGTGGAGCCCATTGGTATGGTTTTGAGATTGGAGTATGGGAAGAAGACAAACATGAATAAACATGAAGGTCAAGAAACCCAGAGTACAGAGGGTTTTGTTATTCTTTCAACATTTGTCACCAGATGCATGCCTCAAATAAGTCTGGCTTCGAGAAACGGTTTTTAAGACTTGCTTAGATGTGACAGCTGTAAAAGTCCCTCATGAACTCTGAAAAGGCAATCTCAGCCCAGCTGCTCATGTTTAGGGCTATCCAGAATGAAAATGCTGTTAGCAACAGAATTCATTTCTCCCCCAGTAATGGCTCTGACAAACATTCAGTGCCAAAGATGAGACTGTGTTTTTCTTTTTCTTTTTTGTATTTTTCCTATCTGGATTTAACAATGGTACTACGTTCTTGATCACCAGGGGTGTGCAAAAGTAATAATAAAGCCCGTGGGTAATGAAAGCTACCACAGAGCACAGAAAGCTCATGAATGATCTCAACTGGGGGAGGGCTGACTTCCTGTGACCACCTTGTGAGACAGACTACGGAGTATCTAAATAGAGAGAAGTACACCAAATTAATGAATTATATTGGAATGCATGCCTTTTAAAAAATACTGTTCATGGGGTTCTCAAGGCAAGATCTTATACTGGAGTAGTTTGCCATTCCCTCCTCCTCCTGTTCTTTCCCTGATGCTGGGAAAGAGTAAAGGCAAAAGGAGAAGAGTATGGCAGAGGTTGGGATGGTTGGATGGCATCACCGATTCAATGAAAATGAACTTGGGCAAACTCTGGGAGATGGTGAGGGACAGCGAGGCCTGGTGTCCTGCAGTCCATAGGGTCGCAGAGGTAGATAAGACTTAGCGACTGAGCACACACACACACACACACACACACACACACACACATTGGAAGGCATGTAGGAGTTTGCCTGCACATCTCATGCATGTTGAAGTACCCTTAAGAATTTCCTTAAGGTGATTGGTGTTAATGAACAGTATAGAGTCATACAAATTTATTTATTTCAATAAAGTTAAGTTTGCTGTATGTATTTGTGAATAGATATGTCTCTTTTATTGTTAACACTTTGAGGACATGAACTGTGTCTCATTACGAATAACAGTATCCTTCATAAACTCTAACATCATGTCATGCACCTCAGTTCCCCCAATTAATTTTGGCTTTGTTGAGTGACACATTAGGACATTAAAGCACTCAGAATCAACTGAAATGAAAACCATGTCAGGATTTGGAACTGGAAATGGGCTACCTACTACCTGTCAATTTGACAGAATGGCCTTCTCTGCCTACGTGTGCTTTACTATAGAGCCCGAGCCAGGACGTCAGGAGTAGTTCCTTGCTCTCTGAATCCCTGTCTGTCAAAATTCTACTTCTCTCTTCATGGTCTCACTCAAATATCCCTATCTTTAAGAAGCTGCCCAGATCCCTCCACTAAAGTTAACTTTCTCCTCTCTATTCCTAGAGGAGGGCTTCTTAACCTTGGCATTATTGACATTTTGTGCCAGATAATTCTTTGTTGCTGTGGAGGGGGTGGGGAGAGAGGGGGCTGTTCTGTGCATTGTAGAGTGTTTAGCAGCATTCGTGGCTTCTAGCTACTAGCTGTCAGCAGCACCTCCCCAGCTGTGACAACTGACAGTGTTTCCAAATATTTCCAATATTCCTTGGAAGGTAATGTCACTCCTGGTTTAGAATCACTGTCCTTCAGCAGATTTTTGGACTGTCATTATAGCAATTGTCATCTCTCTCTATTTCTTAGTATATATACTTGACTGTTGGATTTTTAACCTCTTTTGAGTGTGGGGATAACCTATATTTTTCAATCTTGGTAAGCTCTCTCTACTAAACTCTTAGCATAATCTATCTATCTATCTATCTGTTTATCTATCTATATGGTATAGAGAGCTTACCAAGAGTGAAAAATATAGATTACCCCTATACTCAAAGAAGTTAAAGTCTAACAGTCTATATCTACCTATCTATCTCCCCAACCCCCTGCCCCACAGCAACCACCAGTCTGTTTCCTATGTCTATGTCTGTTTCCACATATGTGATATCTATATATGATGTTTGTCTTTCTCTTTCTGACTTACTTCACTTAGTATGATAATCTCTAGTTGTGTTCATGTTGCTGAAAATGGCATTACTTTGTTATTTTTTATGGTTGAGTAGTATTCCCTTGTATATGTGTACCACATCTTCTTTATCCATTCATCTGTCAGTGGACATTTAGGTTGTTTCCATGCCTTGGCTATTGTGAACAACGCTGCCATGAACATAGGGGTGGATGCATCTTTTTGAATTATAAAGTTTTGTCTGAATATATGCCCAGGAGTTGAACTGCTGAATCATATGGAAATTCTAGTTTTAGTTTTCTGAGAAAACTCCATACTGTATTCCACAGTGACTACACCAATTTACATTTCCACCAACGGTATAGGAGGTTTCCCTTTTCTGCATGTCCTCTCCAGCATTAATTATCTGTAGATTTTTTGATGATGGCCATTCTGATTGGTGTGAAATTATACCTCACTGTAATTTTGATTTGCATTTGTCAAATTGCCAACATCTGCTGGATCATGGAAAAAGCAAGAGAGTTCCAGAAAAACATCTATTTCTGCTTTATTGACTATGCCAAAGCCTTTGACTGTGTGGATCACAATAAACTGTGGAAAATTCTGAAAGGGATGGGAATATCAGACCACCTGACCTGCCTCTTGAGAAACCTATATGCAGGTCAGGAAGCAACAATTAGAACTGGACGTGGAAAAACAGACTGGCTCCAAATAGGAAAAGGAGTACGTCAAGGCTGTATATTGTCACCCTGTTTATTTAACTTATATGCAGAGTACATCATGAGAAACGTTGGACTGGAAGAAACACAAGCTGGAATCAAGATTGCTGGGAGAAATATCAATAACCTCAGATATGCAGATGACACCACCCTTATGGCAGAAAGTGAAGAGGAACTAAAAAGCCTCTTGATGAAAGTGAAAGAGGAGAGTGAAAAAGTTGGCTTAAAACTCAACATTCAGAAAACTAAGATCATGGCATCTGGTCCCATCACTTCGTGGGAAATAGATGGGGAAACAGTGGAAACAGTGTCAGACTTTATTTTTGGGGGCTCCAAAACCACTGCAGATGGTGATTGCAGCAATAAATTAAAAGATGCTTACTCCTTGGAAGGAAAGTTATGAGCAACCTAGATAGCATATTGAAAAGCAGAGACATTACTTTGCCAACAAAGGTACGTTTAGTCAAGGCTATAGTTTTTCCTGTGGTCATGTATGGATGTGAGAGTTGGACTGTGAAGAAGGTTGAGTGCGGAAGAATTGATGCTTTTGAACTGTGGTGTTGGAGAAGACTCTTGCGAGTCCCTTGGACTGCAAGGAGATCCAACCAGTCCATTCTGAAAGAGATCAGCCCTGGGATTTCTTTGGAAGAAATGATGCTAAAGCTGAAACTGCAGTACTTTGGCCACCTCATGCGAAGAGTTGACTCATTGGAAAAGACTCTGATGCTGGGAGGGATTGGGGGCAAGAGGAGAAGGGGACGACAGAGGATGAGATGGCTGGATGGCATCACTGACTCAATGGACAAGAGTTTGGGTGAACCCTGAGAGTTGGTGAAGGACAGGGAGACCTGGCATGTTGCAGTTCATGGGGTCACAAAGAGTCGGACACAACTGAGCGACTGAACTAAACTGAACTGAATAGCGATTTTGAGCATCTTTCATGTGCATATTGGCCATCTGATGTTTTCTTTAGAGAAATTTCTATTTAGGTTTTCTGCCCATTTTTGGATAGCATTTGTTTTTAAGTTGTATGAACTCTTTGTATATTTTGGAAATTAAGCCCTTGTTGGTCACATCATTTGCAAATATTTTCTCCGTTCTGTAGGCTGTCTTTTTGTTTATGGTTTCCTTTGCTTAGCAAAAGCTTGTAAGCTTGATTAGGTCCCACTTATTATTTTTATTTCTGTTGCCTTGGGAGATAAAAATGGTCTTGATACTTGAAATGTAGACTGAAACCAACAAGAATATAGTGAGGATATTGGAAAAGACTTCTCAACGGACCTATGCCATGATTTTGTTCTCTAATGGGAATAGAGGTTGCTAATCTTGTAATAACTTTTCCTTCACATGGTGTGATACACTTTTACCTAAAAAATGCCTTTGTGTCTACACTAGGGAAATATATAATAGGTAACTTATAACAGAGCTATGCTTGTAGTTCCTTTTGCTTTGAAACTGGGATTCTTTGTGCTAGCCCAATTGAATTAAATGTGGGCAATGGGTATTTTTTAGCCTTGAGACAGATTGCGTGTGCATGTGCATGTGTGTGTGTGTGTGTGTGTGGGTGTGTGTTGGTTGGTTGGTTTGCTTCCAGTTGGTTCTCAGGGTAGCCTACTCTAAATTAATTTGAGAATGTCAGAACTTACTTGATATACTAGAGACCATGAGTCCTTAAAGTATTGTCCATGAATCCCTTGGGTGCCTAAATCCATTTCAGGGAATCTGCAAGTTCAAGGCTATTTTCATAATAATAGTAATACTAAGCTGCTATTTTCCTTTTTCACTGTGTTGATATTTGCATGATATTGATAGCTCAAAAGCGGTAGTGGGTAAACTTCTGGCTCCTTAGCACAAATCAAAGGAATGGCATCCAATTCTGCTTGTGGTGACTGTATTTTTCACTGCCATGCAATTTTTGATTTTTAAAAAAGCCAGTTTTACTTAAGAATTCTCTTGATAAGACAGAAAAGACTATTAATTTAATCAAATCTCAACTCTTGAGTGTATATCTGCAAGCATCAGGCATAAGTACAAGAGAATTACAGACACTGTTTAGACTAATTACAGAGACCATTTCCCACAGTTGTGGAAAGCTATCCACTTTTAATAAATTCTTGTTCTATAAATCATTTAGTTTCTCTGATAGAATTCTGACTGATACAGGTCTAGGGGAGGGCATTTGAGAGCTACCAAGTGTCTGCATGGCTACTATATAACTAAAAAAAGTTGTTTTCTTCTGTGTTGATTCAGAGACTAGAATGATGTCATCATGAGAGAAGTTAGAGGCAGGATAGAAATGGAACTCTGGAAACGGATTAATTTAATTTGGCTTAGATTCCATCTCTGCCATTTACTTGTAGCTCTAGTTTTCTTATCTGTAAAGTGGTGATAATAATAGTGTCTGTTTCATGTGATTGTTGAGAGTTAAATGAGTTACTATGAATTACTAAGGTTCTTCAAATAGTGTCTTTCATGTAGTAAGCATTATTTAAGGTTCTGTAAAAAATTTTAAAGTTATAGGGAAATAGACTTTGCCTCTTCAAGAATTTTTAAATGATCACAGCTGTCCAGTGAAGTAGTGGAATACTTTGCAAAAAACAGAACCTCACTTGACCCTTGCCAGGAAGACAACAGGGAAAAGAAATACAGATTTGAAGTCTAAGGACTTAATTAAAGTCTTGGCTCAGCCATTTGTTAGCTGTGTCATCCTAGCAAGTCATTTAATCTCTCAAAATCTCCATGTCATCATCTGCAGTATAATTTAGGTGAAGTCAGTCGATTGAAGGTGCTTTGTTATCTGCAAAGTGCCACATAAATGTCAGTCTTCATTATTTCCTTGAAAACTTTGAGGCAGAATCTGTGAGTGTCTCTTTGTCAATGACATCAGAGAAAGGATTCTTGTGTCAGAAGTTTGGACTTGATAATCTCTTTCCAGTTTGGAGAGTTTACACACTTTTCTAAGTAGCTTCCCTGTCAAGGTTTGTGATTATGTTAGAGGAGTTAATAAGTGAAGGTGTTTGATTTTTTTTAAACAGAATGAATGAGATGGAGCTGTACAAAATTAGGAAATTAAATCAAGCAATCAGTGGGGAAAGTTAGCTCCTTTTGCATATATAATTGTCATGATTTTGGTTGAGGCTGTTAATTCATTATTTCAGAGGTCCTTCATTTGAATCACAGCCAGTTAACTTGAAAGTGTGCAATTCCATCTTCTCTGTGAAGGTTTAGAACAATTTGACTTTCTCGTTTCCCTGTTAGAGCTTCAGATTGTTATGGTTAAAAATAAAGTATTTATCTTCGGTTTAGAAATCTCATAAAACTTTGACATGAGTGTGAAATGGTATAAAGCATCTCTTCAGCAAATCCATCTCAATAACACTTCCTGACAATCAAAAAACCTTCAGGGCCACTCCTTAATGATTTCTGAAGTTTTAACGGATTTGTACTAAGGATGTGAGAATGACTGGAAATGGGTTTTAAAGTAGCACTAACTTGTTTGTTTTAACATCTACTTTCTGGTTCAGTTTTTGAGAAGGGTTTGGGAATATGCTTCCATTAAAATGTAGACTGATGAAGTGATTACAGTAATGAGTGCTGCTTGCCTCTGGTTTGGAATTACCAGGGAACAGCTCCATGGTAAAACTTCTGTAAAGGGAAAAATAGTTTTGAAAAGGTTGGAATTGGGGAAAAGGGTAGCTATTGTTGAAGAGCTGGGTGATTGTCAAGGATATGAAGTCTTGGGTATCAGGACCTAATGCAGATTCAAACAGCATTGGGCAAGTTTAAAAGATGCAGTGCTTCTTAAATCTTGGGCATAATCATGAAAATTAACTGGGAGATATTTTTAAGATCATGATGCCAAGACCTCAGTCTAAGAGATTCTGATTCAATAGATCTGAAATATGGGCTAGGAATTTATAGAATTTATATAAATATAAATTTCCAGATGTTTCTGATGGTCAGCAATGCTTAGAAGTCACTAGAATGATGTTCTCAAGAGCTTATGTTTACATGGAAAAGAGTGGGATTTATAGAGTGACATTAAGAATGAAATCATTATAGGTAATTTTTAATTTTTTTTTGGTTACACTACTCAGTATTCAGGATTTTAGTTCCCTGACCAGAGATCAAACCCATGTCCCCTGAAGTGGAAGCACAGAGTCTTAACTACTGGACCACCAGGAAAGTCCCTACATTTTTTAAAAATTATTTTTATTTTGGGAATTTCCAAACTTTCTCAAAGGTAGAGAAACCAGTAGAAACAACCATGTAACCTGGGATGTATCTGTCACCCTGCTTGAAAATTATTACCATGCCATTGGTCTTGTTTTATCTGCTTTCCTCTCCTCCCCTATTTAAAAAAGAAAATCAGAATGTTTTAAAGCAAATTCCAATCATCAACATTTCTTCTCTAATGGATAAGAACATTTAAAAAAGTAAATGTCATGCTATTATTATGTCTAACAAAATGATAAATAATTCTTTAATAATCTATACTCAAATCTCTCAGTTGTCTCAAAACTGTGACAAGTGTGAATAAGTGGTAGACGCTGGGATTTGAACAGGCAGTTAGACTCCCGCAGACTCTAAAATCCATAACTCAGGACTTATTTGTTGGTCCAATGTTTAAGAATTCACCTTCCAACATAGGGGACATAGGTTCGATCCCTGTTTGGGGCCCAAAGATCCCACATGCCACAGGGCAAATAAAACCTGTGTGCCTCAACTAGAGAAAGCCCAGATGCTACAACAAAGAGCCCACATGCTGCAACAAAGACCTGGTATAGCCAAAAACAAGTTCATGACTTATGGAAAGAGAAAAGACATTGTAGGCAATCTTGATGCCCTTGAATTGTGATTGCTGGTCTTGAGGATCTTATAGAACTAAGAACCAGTCCTCAGCTCTGGTGGGGGCAATTGCAGACTGCAAGAGGTTTAGATAATGGGTCAGTTTCAGAGTTGTGTTACTATGTCTTACAGTTGTGTTATTCCGAGGCCTTGTGGTGATAGCAAATGGCCCTCTGTCCACATCTGACAGACGGAACTTAAGGCAACTTGAACATATTCTTCCAGATTTGCTGAGGTCTAAGGACATTTTCTGGGGAGGAATACAGGTACAAATTTTTGACTGCAGGTTGAATATGGAATCTCATCTCATCTTTTCATCACATGTAATTGTATTGTGTCTTGGAGGCTGGGCCTTTGGTCCTTGGGTTCAGGATGAAACAAATATACTAGATGTTTAGTCTGTATTTATTGAATGAATGAGTGAATGAGTTTTAGCTTGTATTTGGCATTCAATACACCATAGATTAACTCTGCTATATTAATTTATTGTGAATACAATTTTAATAAATAAAATGTTAAATTCTTTTTTTTTTAAATTTTAAGTGTGTTCAGAGAATTTACTGTTAAGAATTATTTGGCAATGAATTCTTCCAGAAGGGAAGCAGCTTTATGCTGTGGGAATGATATGTCTTAATATGTCTATAGGACAAGAAATAAGTTTTAAATATTTTTTCTCAAAATATGACTGACATACACTTGTACTTTAGAGATGCAAATATATATATATATATATATTAGGTAATATCAGAATAGGGAAGTAGGAGAACCTATAGTTGGTGAAGGGTCAGAATGGTTTAGAGCAAGGGTCTCCAACCTCTGGGATCTAATTTCTGATGATCTGAGGTGGAGCTGATGTAATAATAATAGAAGTAAACTGCACAATAAACATAATGCACTTGAATCACCCCAAAACCATCCTTCCTTTGCCCCAGTCCATGGAAAAATTGTCTTCCACAAAACTGGTCTCTGGTGCCAAAAAGTTTGGGAACTGCTGGTTTAGAGGAAGGAATGGAAAAAGGAAAGCTTGCAGGATACTTGAAGAGAAAGGTCTCTACTGCTTTGATTCTAAAGTCCGCTGATGCTGGGCTTAAATTTTGAGTCCTGTTGTTTTCTTGGGTAGAGGCTATTAATATTTTCCAATATCTGCCTTCTTCTTTTCTGCCTGGGCTCATGGCTGGAGCATGTCTCCTAGCCTGCCCTACAAGTTGACATGGTTATATGACTGAATTCCAGGCAGTAGGATGTGACTCATAGTGATGCCCATTACTCTTGGTGTGAAGGGTCCTAACTTCTCATGCATGGCCCCATTCTCTTTCTCTGTCAGCAGACTGGATACAGGAGGTCAGGCAGAGAACTCCAAGGCTCCTTCCATCCTGTGGCTCTGCCCTCTCCGAGAGCCTCAGACATTAGATGAGAGAGAAACCTATACCATGAAAGCCATTGGAATATGGCTGTTGTTTGCTACAGTAGTTATTTTAGCCTGGCTTTTATAGTTTCTAAACACCCAAACAACAATATGGAATTGACTCTCTTTAGAAATTTATAGAGGTATTATGAGAGAGAGTTTTAACACCTGCCTGAGCTTAGAAAACAGAAGACGTCTTGAAGTAAAGTCTAGTCCCATCTCTGTTATGTAGCTGTGCAGCTTTGGGTCAATTACTTAACTCTTTTTAGGTGTCAGTTTCTTCACCTCTACAATGGAGGCAATCATAGTAACCACTTCAGAGGATGATTGTGAGAATTGAATGAAATTGCATCTCAGAACAAATAACTGTTAATAAAGTTAGTGATTTGTATTAAAAATGACCACAGATACTTTCAAATTTATTCAAGTACATTTTCTAAGTGCTTAGTGAAGTGAAGTCGCTCAGTCGTCTCCGACTCTTAGCGACCCCACAGACCAAAGTGTTTGGAAAGGATATAAAGATTAATGCCACCAGTTTTTGCCTTTGAAGAGTCCCCAGTCTAGGGGACAAACAATTGAGGGGCAAACGAATAATTACAGTATGTGAACGGCTTTGTGAGTCTGTCAGCTTTAAGATCTGATGAGTATAATTTATTAAATATTCCTGTGCTGAAGATATGTGTTAGTGGGAGGAGGACAAGAAGGATTCTCCTGGGGAGGGGTGAAAATATATATATATAAAATATATTACTGAAACTCAATTGACCTGTGTAATTATGAGTGATAAAAATAGAGAATTGGTTATTTCAGGGAAATGTTTGGAACCTGTAAACAGCTTGAGATGATTAATTTACTCTTACAATGAATAAGAGCTGTGCTGCAGTGTATCCTCAGGGCTGACTTTTTAGTGGTAATTTTATTCAGTCAATTACCTCTTTTTCTCTTCATCAATTTCATATCCACCAAGCCATCACAGTATGCAAAGGAAAACGCAGGTAGGTGATAAAACAAAGGGTTTGGGAATCTTTCCATGCCTTCAGGGCTTCTGGGAATTTTACCATGAAAAGGGTATGGCATATTGAAACACTAATTAGTCTTCCATTTAAAAATTTTCAAGCTTGTATGGGCTTTGGAATCAAAGAGATATCTCTCAGGATAATCCTTATTCAAGAGCCTAGTAAACATTCTTTCTGACATGTGAACAAATATTTTTTTTGGATCTGTTAGCTGCCAGGCACTGTGCTGGAAGCTTTGGGCTGAAAGATGAGTAAACAAGATCCAAACTTTTGTGAAAATTTCATTTATACAAACAGTTACAATTTTATAAATTCTGTAAAACAGACAGCTCATTGGAAAAGATCTCGATGCTGGGAAAGATTGAGGGCAAGAGGAAAAGGAAGCAACAGAGGATGAGATGGTTGAATGGCATCACTGACTCAATGGACATGAGTTTGAGCAAACTCCGGAAGACAGTGAAAGACAGGGAAGCCCGGTGTACTGCAGTCCGTGGGGTCACAAAGAGTAGGACACAACTGAACAAAAAATAGATAAGTATTCTAATTGTTGTGGTGTCGCTGAAACCCAAGCTTTGTCTGCATGATGCTGTGTCATGAGAGATCTTGAGGGTGTCATGGTTCAGCTGCGTCTTCAAAGGAGAATGGGAGCTCCCGGGTAGCAGGCTTTGCAGGCAGTAGAGACAGGATGTGCTGGTATAGGGCCCTTTTAAATTGTCATGAAACTTTTTGGAATCTGGGATAAAAGATGTCGAGAATCTCTGGCTCAAAGAACTGGGAGATTTTATTGAACACATGACATTTGCGAGACCAAGGATATTGACAAAACTGCTAAACCTGATTTAAAAAGTTTCATAAATATTTCCCAAACCCCTAAATGATTATTTTATCAAAACAACTCCTCCCATTGCTATAATAACTCTCCTAATGAAAGGAACAGGAGGAGAAAATGTCTGCTGTTTTCTTGTCCAGAGGCCCTGTTCTCTTTGCTAACTTATGATTTATAATAGTTCAGCAAAGTGCTCTGAATATCCCAAGTTACCTAAAATTAACATATCAGTTAATTGACTTTGATACTATTAGAGGGATGGGGAGATATTCTAAAGCAATTGGTTGGAATCAAGGACATAAAAAAGCAAGGCATTATGCAAATGTTTGGTTATTAAGATATTCTGCCTAGAGGGGATAAAGTCAGATAATAAGAAATGAATAGGAATCAAAAGTTTCCTGTGTGTTTTAATATTAAATTTCTTTAAGAGTATTTGGCCTCTTTAGTAGCATGTCTTTGCTAATATAAGGGGACAGAGGCATAAAAAAAAATACTGGATACCCTGGGGAGGAGGAGTGTGGTGTGTGGATATGGAGTGTTGGGCTTAGGCCAGATGGGGATGAGATGGTGTAAGGAAGCCCTGAGGCCCATGAAGTGGGTGGTTTGATTATGGAGCAGTTTACAC
>NW_011494952.1:1957857-1981619 GCF_000754665.1 Bison bison bison | reverse complement strand
ACACATTGTATGGGGTTATTTCTAATATAGGTAATAATTTGTTCCTGAACATCTAATGAGGGTAATAACTGGTTATATACCTCCCAGGTTGCAAGATAATTCCCATTCATTATCTCACGTGACCATTACAATTGTTTGGAGATGGCCTGGTGACTGCCCCAGGTCACATAATTAGAGATAGAGATGGATCTTTCTGAAGCTGCTTTCTCTCATTTAATCGCTGAAAACAATTTGGATGACAGACCATGAATAACTTGTTATCTTTGGGCATTGAGATAATAATTGATAAATCTGGTTGTTAATGAGATTTTTGAACTTGATGAAATTTAATTCTGGGGTTGCTGCATCTGACTTGAAGAATTCAGGCCACTCACTTCAGTGGGAATCTCTTTTGCTTGATCAGGTCTTTTAAGGCTCCTTGACTGGGCATTGCAGCCCCTGGTACCTCAGATATTAGTTAAAGAAAACCCAACTACTCTGGCACTGCAGGACTTTTCTGAGAGAAACTCCATCCTCAAGCAGTGTGTGAACTGTCAGTAAGAGGGATGCCAAAGACTTCAGTCCCTTATGTCTGAAGACTTATGCCCCTCACGGTTCCACAGGGCACAGCAGCCCACGGCCAGGGTGTCTGAGACCAGAAGGCCTCAGATACTGAATCCTCATAGGGGGTGGCCTATTAATTATTTCCTTCATCCTTTTTTTGTATGAGTTTATAAATTTCTAGATTGTAACCTTAAATTTGGAGAGAACTGAGCTGGAAAGGAGTGCTTAGGTCTGATTCACATTTTCTAGCAAGACAGTAAACTTTTTTCTAAATAAATTTTCTAAGTCTTGTCCTTCTGACAGGATTGTACGTTACTGGAGGGCATGACAGGATTGTATGTTACTGGAGGGCAAGGATCTTTCTTCTAGATCATTTGTTTTTTACATATGACCATTGGCCTCTCAGCCTTTATAGTTTGGTTTTAGAAGGGCTCCCATAAAACCTCCTGTCTCATGGGAACAGCAAAATGGCATGGTTAAGAGTCAGGCTCTAGAGGCAGTGCCAAGTCACTTCAGTCGTGTCCGACTCTTTGAGACCCTATAGACTGTAGCCTGCCAGGCTCCTCTGTCCATGGGATTTTCCAGGCAAGAATACTGGACTGGGTTGCCATTTCCTTCTCTAGAGGCAGATGGCCTGGTTTTTAAAATTCCAACTTCATCACTCACTAACTGGATAACCTTTGGCAAGCAATATGACTTCTTTACAGCTGTTTCCATTTCCTCAACTGTAAACTGGGGCTAATATTTAAAACTACCTAATATTATTGTTATGGAATTAAATGAGATATTACATTTAAAGCAGTTGGCACAGGGCTTCACGTATGCTGATCAATAAATGTTAGGGATTGTCATCATCTATCATTACCATCATCATCATTGCTTTTATTTTTATTTATTTAAAAAATTAATTTCTGGCTGTGCTGGGTCTTTGTCGTGGTGCACGGGCTTTCTCTAGTTGCGACACTCGCCTTTCTCTCGTTGCAGAGCACAAGCTCCATAGTGCGTCGGCTCAGTTGTGGTGCACTGGATTAGTTGCCCCATGGCCTGTGGGATCTGTTCCCTGACCAGGGAATAAACCTTCATTCCCTGGATTGGAAGGTGGATTCTTAACCACTGGACCACTGGAAAACCAGGGAATTCTCCATCATTGCTTTTATTCTTGTCATGGTTGAGGACAGTTGATGATAATGCAGGTAGAACTATCATTAACTTGTTAATTTTGATTATTTTCAGTCTGAATTCTTGATGTTGTACCACCAGGCTCTGTCCTCTGCTTTATCCTGTTTAGGTGAAAGGAAGGCAGCATTGGCCAGTTTAGGGTGGTACATCAGGGTGATGTAGGAAGATTAAGAAATATAGAACTGACAGAATTCAGGTTCGAAATAAAACTGCTAAGGCTGCGGACAGTGGAAGCAAGTATATAGAATTATGTTCAAATTAAAGGTCAAACAGATAAACGTAAAAGTGCCTACCTACAGGGTGGGAGATACCTGAATAGGTGTGTAAAGGTCTTGAGGGTTTTGTTGATCAGAAGTTGAGTCTGAGATGCTGGCTTGAGGCTTTTCTTAGCAAATACAACCTTAGCCGACTGCCACAGGCTGAGTGTTCATGTCTTTCCCCAAATTCATACGTTGAAAATGAATCCCTAAGGTGATGTATTTGGAGGTGATTAAATCATGAAGATGGAGTCCTCATGAATGGAGTTAGTACCCTCATTACAAAGACCCTAGAGAGTGCCCTTGACCTTTCTGTCATGTGCGTGCTAAGATGCTTCAGTCATGTCTAACTCTTTGTGACTCTATGGGCTACAGCCCTCCAGGCTCCTCTGTCCATGGGATTCTTCTGGCAAGAATGCTGGAGTGGGTTTCCATGCCCTCCTCCAGGAAATCTTCCTGACCCAGGGATCGAATCTGAGTCCCCTGTGGCTCCTGCATTGGCAGGCAGATTCTTTACTGTTAGTGTCACCTGGGAAGCCCTTCTATCATGTGAGGACAGGAAGTGGACCCTCACCGGATATCAAACATGCTGGCACTTTGATCTTGGACTTCCCAGCCTCCAGAACTGTGACAAACAAATTTGTGTTTATAAGCCACTCAGCCCATGGCATTTTGTTATTAGAGCCTGAATGGATTAAGACGGCTACATTAATCAGAGTGCAGTGTTCAGATCAAGGAACGAATGCTCTTGAAATATTATGTTCAGGTACCTTTGCAATCACCTTTTTATCATTTCACTGAAGGTTTGAGCTTCTCTCTTAGCAATGGATAAAATGAATTGGCAGGAAGACAGATTTGTAACATCATCCAAACTGCTTATCATTTTGTAGTTGATGACTCTGATGATAAATTTCAATTTGGGGGAACTTCCTTCTTTTCTTAAGTGAGATGCTTCCTCTGGGCTTGATCTGAAAAGCCAGTTATGTTGCTTAATTTTCTGTTTAAGAGAGCCAGGCCACATTTCTTTCTGACCGTTTAATTCTCATATTACGTTACCTTTCCTTCATCTCTCCACTCTACTCCTGCTCAGTATTGCACCTCTTTTTCTGGTCCCTCCCAATTATGTGCTCCCACCTTGCCTGCTGGGGTAGTTCCTAATTTGCTACCTTTCATGATCTACTCCCTCTCTTTCTCTCCTATTTAAGGGTTTCATTTTTATTGCAGCTACTTAGACAGCTTAATTTCACCAGGGAGTTTCATAGCTTGGTAATGACTTGTATAATAATACAACTTTGAGATTATACATTTGTTTAAAATATAGTGACATGCAGTGCTCTAGCCAAAAGGAGATTAATGGCAAGAATTTTGGAACTTGTAGCAGGCTGGTGCAGGGGAGCTTTCTTTCTTGAGGAGCCTCATCATTACAGTGGGCAGTGCATGGTGATTGTGGTGGGCAAGGATGACTGGCCTTTCAGCACTTGTGATATTTATTTCTTGTGTAGAGGTGAGGGCTTGGCACAGAGGGACTAGAGACTGGGGCAGAAACTTTGTGTTCTTGAGGTTATTTGACTCTGCTTTTATAGCCTGTGACCTGAAAGGTCTTCAGACATTTGGATATTAAAAAAAAAACAGAAAGATTTATTTATGTATTGTATGGCTGTGCTGGGTCTTTGTTGCTGCACTCAGGCTTTCTCTATTTGTGACGAACAGGCTTCTCATTGTGGTGGCTTCTCTTGTTGGAGCGTGGGCCTAGGGCGTGGGCTCAGTACTTGTGGCACACAGGCTTAGCTGCCCTGTGCCATTTGGAAACTTCCTAGACCAGATATCAAACCCATGTCTCCTGCATTGGCAAGCAGATTCTCTATCACTGGACCATGAGGGAATTCCTGATATTTGGATTTGATCTCATTTAGCTGGGAGTCTTCCTGAAGCAGTGACTGGCTTTTATTATGATGATGACTCTTTTAGGCCATGCTGAACCAATGGAGGAAGAATATGAGGTGCACGGAACTTTTAGAGACCAATTAAGCCAGGTGACTGAAGCTGCAATTTAAATAAATTGCAGAGTACTTATTATTCTGTGCCTTTTCACACCTTAACTACACACATGGATCTCAATTTACATCTATATGAATCTCATTCTCGTCTATAGTGAGGGGAACTGGTATACCTATTTTGCAATCATTTTTACTGCAGAGCTCATACACTCCTCTTGGACATCTTCCGTAATTTTGTTTTTTGGGGGGGTTACCAATTATGTCAGTCACGGGGAGTGATTAATATAAGAGGTGAAGGCTCAGGTGGAAGAAGTTTTAATGTGGCACTAAGCCAGTTGTGATTGCCTTAGCCCCTGCAGAGAAAAATGTCGCCTGACAATGTCTTCAAGTAAAGAGAAAGAAGTGAAAGGGTTAGTTGCTCAGTCTCCCTGTGTATTTTCACAGATGTGTGTCTTCTGTGCTTTAAGGAAAGGAGGTTGCAGAAAGGATGATGAAAAGGAAAAAGAAAAAGATAATTTTTTGCTCTTGAGTTTTATAATTTTGGAACCCAGGGCAGAGCAATAGTGGGAGAAAAGGCACAGAAGGCCAATTTTTGGCTCTGACCTTGAGAGAGACACAGGAGAGCTGTGGGAAACCAGTGGGCTCTTGGAGTCTTCAAGGCTGGGATAAGGGAAATAGGACTGGAATTCTAAAGTAGGCAGCATGGAGAGGCCTGGTAGCAACATAGATGGCAGCCTCTGTGGGTGCAGCCTGGAAGGGTGGTGACATCTTGGGACTAAGAGCATGTGTCACATCTCAGGGACACTCACAGAACAGACACCTCAAAACCTTGACACTGTGTAGTCTCCTCTGCCCCTCCACCTGACCTGGGGTACAACACTTAGAATATAAGAAGTCCTATATTGACTAAGTGTACTCCCCTCTATCAGTGGGAGAGTCTGAAGGTTAAAGCCTAGGTTTAAATCTTGTTCTTTTTGTCTATCTGTGTGACTCTAGCTGAGTTACCTAACCTTCCTGAGCTGGTTTACTCCTAAGATAAGTCTTAACCTCATAGGAATTTAGGAAGACAGAATGAGACAAACTTGTGAGCCCATTATGTTGTCTAGCAGGAAAGTATCTCAAAATTATTTGTTTCTCTTAATAGTCCTCTGGTGAGCCTGTTTAATGTAAAGGTGTAGAACATAAATTAAAACTGGATTGCATATAAAAATTGTAATTTAGACATTGAATCAGCAGCAATTAAAGTCACACGTTCACTTGCTACCTTGTCCGGGGCTGGTTGGAATCGCCCTATTCACTGCAACCAATGATCAATGCAGTTGGACCACCTAGAAGGCAGAGTAGGCATGGGGCCCTGTCTCTCTCAAAAGCTTGCAAGAGCTTTCACCTGTTTTCATCCCAAGTCTTCCTTTCCTCTGGCAAGCACTGAGAGCATTGTTCAGCAGTCTTCATTCAGCTGCTGCCAAGCTTGAAAATCCTGGAGGTGCTCTTTATTGTCAGATCTTGAAATGGAACTTCAATGGAGAGAATGTGCTTTCAGAATAATGTATTTTGAATGCATCCTCACTTTGGTGGGGAGAGGAGGCACAGATGGCTGACTCAGGACATGTGCCAGTTCTTTCCTCATGCCAGGCATCAAGTGAATCCAGGCTGTAGGAGAAGAGCTTCAGGAGACGAGCAAAGGCTGAAAGAACTCAGAAAGTACTTGCATGATATGGTCCCTGGGCCACCATTAAGAGCAACTGTTTTGGGTAATCAAAGGGCCTCCCCTCAGAGATAATGCTGACTTCTTGAGTATTTATTGCTTTGTAGACCCTGAATAGTAGGAGTTGGTCTCTGTTATTTTCTTCAGGAGCTGTTCTATTAGACAGAGGGGCTTGGATGAGAACAACCCGTGGCTGGGAGATCAGATCTCTCCACCCAGCAGCAAGCTTGTCAAGATGTAGGATTCCTGACTACCTGCTACCCTCCAGCTGGGCCAAGTGGTGAGGTTGCTGGCTGAATGACACTCTTGAAGCTCTTTTTCAAAGTTGTTGCAAATTTCCTGATCCTCTGATCTGAAGACCCCCAAACAGCAGCTTCCTTGTTTCCAACTGCTTCATTTTCTCACTCTTAAACACTGCTGAACTCTCACCAAGTTAGCTAAATTCATTCAGGTTTCAGAGAACAAGAGAAGCTCAGGTTACCCACAGTGGCATTATTGTTGGGAGGCATGAGCAAGAGGGAAGATGGAAAGTCTGCTTAGGAGCCAAGTAGTTTGCCTCAAGGAGCTGAGCAGATGTTTCTGTTTTAACAGTAGCTCTACATACATGCCTCGGAGAAGGCAATGGCACCCCACTCCAGTACTCTTGCCTGGAAAATCCCATGGATGGAGGAGCCCGGTAGGCTGCAGTCCATGGGGTCACTAAGAGTCAGACATGACTGAGCGACTTCACTTTCACTTTTCATTTTCATGCATTGGAGAAGGAAATGGCAACCCACTCCAGCGTTCTTGCCTGGAGAATCCCAGGGACAGGGGAGCCTGGTGGGCTCCTGTCTCTGGGGTCTCACAGAGTCGGACATGACTGAAGCAACTTAGCAGCAGCAGCTACATACATGCCTACGGGGCCTTCCCCAGTGGCTCAGTGGTAAAGATTCTACCTGCAATGCAAGAGCCGCAGGAGACACAGGTGTGATCCCTGAATCAGGAAGATTCCTTGGAGAAGGAAATGGCAACCTGCTCCAATATTCTTGCCTGGAGAATCCCATGGACAGAGGAGCCTGATGGACTATACAGTCCATGGGGTCACAGAGTCAGACATGATTGAAGTGACCTAGCACACATGCACACTAGGTGTCTGTGTTCGTTTGCTAAGGCTGCCTCAACAAACTTCATAGTCTGGGTGGCTTAAGCAATAGAAATGTATTATTTCACATTTCTGCAGGCTAGATATCTGAAATCAATGTATTGGCAGAGTTGCTTCCTATGAGGACCATAAGAGAAACTCTGTTCCACGTCTCACCCCTAGGTTTTGATGCTTTGCTGGCAATCTTTGTCATATAGACACTTCACCCCAGTCTCTTCTTTATCCTCATTTGGTCTTCTCCCTGTGCATGTGTCTGTTTCCGTATTTCCCCTTTTTGTAGGAGACCAGTCATATTGAATGAATACCCACACTAATGACTTGATTTGCACTTGATTGCCTCTTTAGGGTGGAGAAGGCAATGGCAACCCACTCCAGTACTTTTGCTTGGAAAATCCCATGGACGGAAGAGCCTGGTAGGCTGCAGTCCATGGGGTCGCTAGGAGTCGGACACGACTGAGCGACTTCACTTTCACACATTGGAGAAGGAAATGGCAACCCACTCCAGTGTTCTTGCCTGGAGAATCCCAGGGACAGGGAAGCCTGGTGGGCTGCTGTCTATGGGGTCGCACAGAGTCGGACACGACTGAAGCGACTTAGCAGCAGCAGCAGCAGCCTCTTTAGGGACCCTGTATCTAAACAAGGTCACATTCCAAGATACTGAGGGTTAGGATTTGCACATGGGGATTTGTAGGTAACAAAAGTCAAACACCAACAGTGTTTAACAGTCACTCTTACTCTTGGTCCCTCAGACTCAGCCAGATTCCTGAATTAGTTTATCTTTCCTTAGTTTCTATAGAGATTTTATCTCGTCTGCTAGAGTCTTTGGTCAATATTCAAACTCCCTGAGAATCCCACTGGCTTAATTGTTCACTGTCTGGTACAGAGCATCCCTCTGGCCAGGTTCTGCTACTCTGTGGATTTCTGTTGGCCTTGCAGGACTGACCCCTGGGCCAATCAGCTGTGGCCATGATCTGGTCTCAAGAAGGACAGATGTCCTACGCAGAAATTATCTCCCATGGCTGCTTTTCTCAGAAGGTGGCTGTGGACATGAGGACGTGCCTGGTTTTCAGAGTGGCTGCATGACCTGCACTGTGCCAAGCCTTTGGGGTTCAGAGAAAACACTATTGTTCCTCTTCAGTACATTCTTTGTGTAGATGTGCTAAGTGCTTGGCTCATAAAATGGAGAAATCTCTGGCTTGGGCAGATTTGATTTTCACGGTTCTCCTGACTTTGAGAAGCTCCTTATAGAGCCATCACTAGTTTCAGAGGCTACTGGTATATTTAAAAAAAAAATTAAGAGACAACTGTAGAAGATTACAGATATTGCAACAGAAATGCTTATATGTAATTGCTTTTAATCCTTTTGACTATTCCTAAATTACTCATTAGGCAATCTAGCAAAGAAACACAGGCTTATAAGTTATATGATGATGATCTTTTAAACATATATGTTTTGAATTAATTAATTTATTTGGCTGCACTGGATCTTAGTTACAGCATGTAACATCTTTTAGTTACAGCGTGTGGGCTATGGTTCCCTGATTAGGGATCAAACCTGGGCCCCATGCACTGAGAGTGGAGAGTCTTAGCCATTGGACCATCAGGGAAGTCCTTTGACTGTCTTCTTTATTCTACCCTGTCAGAGTGGCTGGTGAAAGTGAAAGTGTTAGTCACTCAGTTGTGTCTGATTCTTTGCAAGCCCATGGACTGTAGCCTGCCAGGCTTCTCTGTCCATGGAATTTCCTAGGCAAGAATACTGGAGTGGGTTGCCATTCACTTTTCCAGGCAATCTTCCTGACCCAGGAATCGAGCATAGGTCTCCTGCATTGTAGATGATTCTTTACTGTCTGAGCCATGAGGGAAGCCCAGAGTATCTAGTGGCTATGTCTAATCTCATTTGAGGATTCTATCAATGTCTAAAATTCAGGAGCTTTGTGAATGCGACTTCAGACTGGATGGTGTTCCTATCTACTCCAAGTCTGCTCCCTTGGTTTCCTTGGGAAGGATTGGAGACCAGAAATACAGGCCCAGATTGGATTTTACTAAATTTACTTGGTTTTCTATAGGTTCTAATATCAACCACTGAATTGTTACGTAAGTCAAGTAGCCTACATTCCATGTAAAAATTCCCTTTGATTTTATAGGGACCATTAAGCTATGCTCTGTCCCTAATGGTGCACTAGGCTCCCAGGAGAGTACAAAATTCATTGAGGCAAAGTGTTGTTTCTGAGAAGCTCTCAGTGGGTGTAATTCCTTGGTGATAATCACCTTGTATTTATTATGAATCTTTCATTTCAGCTCTGGGTTGCAGGCATTTGAGTGGCACTGCCTATAACCTTGCACATCTCTAGCATTCCTCCATGTGTATTGACTCTAGAATTTCTTATCAACTTATAGATTTTATGGTTTTCATTTTCCTTTTGATGAGACTAGCCATTTAGCCTTCCTGCTTCTCCACCAGCATTTCCTAAGGTTTATGTGGCTCATGTGTAAAGGGTTTTTAACAAACATATACTTCCATAATTTTCTTCTTAGTGTTTTCAATTTAATGTCCTCATTTCTGTTTTGAGAGCAACATGATTTGTGAGGGGTTCACAGAGAATTGATTTCTTGAGAGCTGGGCGATCCTTGGCAACATGCATCAGGTTTTGCTGACTAGTTATTCTAGGGTAAAAACAAAACAAATAAGAAGACATTACCTGAGAGAAATTTTATTTATCTGGTTTTCCCTGATCAAATAAAACCAGTGAATTCAGTTGCTTTAATTTTTGAATGGTGAAATTTACTCAAATACTCCTGGTTCAAGAAGAGACTATTTTTTGTTTGTTTTTGCAATAGTCACCTTTCTGTTGGAAGTTAGAAGTTGAAATGGACTTCCTTGATCTTTCCCTTGCCATCTTTGTGCTATTTGAGCACTTATGTCTTATTCTGTTTTTTCTTAAGTGACTTATTCCAGCATATTTTAGAAATTTAAACTCTTGGGATATTAAAGCCAAAATGTATTAATAGCTTAGAAATCTCTTGTTTTCCAGCTTTTTCCTTATTAGAAATACCCATTGTATTTCTAAGAATTCTATGGTTTGTAATCTTTAAATCTGTCAAAAATTAATTAGAATAAGTAACTGAAGGCATAGAGTTGCCATTCTAACTTATTATCAAGCTGAGGAGTAGCTAAACACAAAGCAACTTTATGTTCTAGTTTGCTTGTAGGGTTTGGTGACGAATATATTAGAAAGTTTTATTAACTATTTCAAAATACCAAACATATCAAAGACCCCTATACCTCCAGACCTCCAATTTTATGGACCACTAATATGAGTTTGTTCAGCCATTTAATAGACAATGAAATTAAGAGCTCAAAAAATTAAATACTGTGACTAAAGGTCATATAAATATTTTATTTTCAAGATGAATAAAAGTGATCTAACTAATTGACAATAATTATAGCTTTGGTAATGTTCCAATGGGATAGAGCCCAGAGTTTGTACAGCTTGCTTACATCAAACTATTAAAAACAATTAATTATGAGTCTTTCGGTCTGTTTGTGTCTCTCTGTCTCTCTCATCTCTCATCATAATCTCTTACATTCTACCATTGCAGTGCCAGTATAGGTATTTATATTTTTCCTTGATACTGTCTTCAGAGCAACAGAGAAGGAGCACAGGAAGTAAGGCAGGCATGAACTGCTCACAGCTCAGAGGAAAGGATGTGAAGCAAGAATGAGAAAGCTGGCAGGCATCTTTTCAGGCTCCCTCTGGAGAGACCTCATGTCTCTGTCTCCCAGGGGCTTCTGTTCTGCTTTTCCTTCCCTTTCTGCAGATGCCTTTCTCTTCTGTCAGTGTACAGGGAAAAAGGTGGCTCAGGTCAGGTGCCCAGCTGAGAATGACCAGAGCTGCTGAATTCCCAGGAGGGATCTGATCGACCTCCTTGGGTCAGCTGTGCATGTACCTTGAATGATCTCAGAGGATGGCAATTGGAAGACTGCTCTCTAACTTCAAGAGCGTCAGAGTCATGGTTTTAATGCTCTATAGTACACAGACTGCTTTCCCTAAGCATTAACTACTTTAATTTTCACTACAAACTTAAGAGTGGATATTTACTAGTGTTCCCATTATATGCAAGAGGGAACTGGGGTGTAGAGGGAATATATAGTATATGTGTCTCTAGGGATGCTGAGCAAAGCACCGCAAACTCAGTGGCTTAAAACAACAGAAATTTATTATCTCACAGCTAGAAGCCTGAAATCAAAGTGTCATCAGAGTTTATTTTAGGGGCTCTGAGGGGAAATCTGGTCCATGCTTCTTCCCTAGCTTCTTGGAATGACCAGAAATCCTTGGCTTCCTTGACTTGTAGCTGCATCATTCCAGTCTCTGCCTGTGTCTTCACAAGGCCTCCCCTGTACTTGTATCTGTGTCCAAATTTTCCTCTTCTTCAAAGGACCCTGGTTGGAATGGATTAGGTTTCCCAGGTGGCGCTAGTGGTAAAGAATCCACCTGTCAATGCAGGAGATACAAGACACAAGAGTTTGATCCCTGGATTGGGAAGATCCCCTGGAAGAGGGTATGGCAACCCACTCCAGTATTCTTGCCTGGAGAATCCCACAGTCAGAGGAACATGGCAGGCTACAGTCCATAGCATCGCAAAGAATCAGACAGGACTGAAGAGACTTAGCACGCACACACGCGTATTGGATTAAGGGTCGACCCTACTTTAGTAAGACCTCCTAACTTAGCTAATTACATCCACAAAGACCCTATTTCAAAATAAGATCACATTCCGAGGATCAGGATTTAGGATTTCAGCATAATATAACAAGGATTAATCTGTAACTGAGAGCTTGCTCAAGCTTTGAACTGAAACTCAGAACTCCCACCTTTTCCAAGGAACCCACTCTTTCACGGGTTGTTTTGGCAATACTAAGGCAGAAAATTACCCTGACTCATTTACCCTCTTTTGTCTGTCACTGAATTAAGCAGTTATTTGATGGAGTAAATAAAACCCCGGCTGTTTTGTCATTCACCATACTTAATCATACCAGCTGTGAGGGTAGGAATTTGGAAAGGAAAACTTCGTGATCAGCCAACTGTTTTGTCTCTTTCCAAGGAAAATAAAATGACATGGAGATTCCTTTAAAAACATAAAATAGAGCTACTGTATGTTCCTGCAGTCCCAATCCTGGGCATATATCCAGAGAAAAACATGATTCGAAAGGATACATATACCCCAATGTTCATTGCGGCACTGTTTACAATAGCCAAGACATGGAAGCACCCTAAATGTCCATTGACAGAGGAATAGATAAAGAAGATATGGCACACCCCCCCCCCACCCAGAATATTACTCAGCCATTAAAAAGAATGAAATAATGCCATTTGCAGCAACATGGCATTCTGCGATTCATGGGGTCGCAAACAGTCGGACACGACTGAGTGACGAACTGAACTGATACTGAGTGAAGTCAGTCAGACAGAGGAGAAATATCATATGACAGACCTTATATGTGGAATCTAAAAAGAAATGTTACAAACGAACTTACAAAATAGAAGCAGAGTCACAGACTTAGAGAAAGAACTTATGGTTGCTGAGGGGAAGGGCAGGGGGAAGTGATAGTGTGGGATAGACATGTGCACACTGCTGTATTTAAAGTGGATAACCAACAAGGACCTACTGTATGGCATAAGGAACTCTGCTCAATGTTATGTGGCAGCCAGGATGGGAGGGGAGTTTGGGGGAGAATACAGGCGTATGTATGGCTGAGTTCCTTTGCTGTTCACCTGAAACCATCCCATTGTTTGTTGATCAACTATAGTCCAATACAAAATAAACAATTTTAAAAAGGGGGTAAAAGTAAGGCTTTAAGAAGGACTGATACAATAAATACACCTGATTCTTTTGCTAAGTGGTTAGTATGGATAACCTTGGTAATTTACTTTCAGAGTGTTCCAGTTCTCCCAGCCCACCACAGTCTCAACCACATTCAAATCTCAAAACATTGGATGCTTAAAAGAAAAATAAATCCTCTGAATATGACCATGCACTAAAAAGAAAAGATGGAAATGATGCTAGTGTCTGAGTTCTCTATTACCCTACTCTTTGACCCAGAATAGGAAATTCCATTTATTTAGTTTTTTAGAATGGGATACGGCTAGAGTGATCATATAATTTATCATAAAGACTGAAGTTTTCAAGAGTGAAAGGTACGCTAAGAAGTCATTAAAATTGTATTGTTTGAAAATATTTGCTGATCATCAAATCATTCTATTTTTATTGTTGAACATATAGAATAGAATTATTCAAAGTCTATTTTCAAAATCTATTTTTTAAAAATTTCGAAATTAGTTTTTATTGGAGTATAGTTGCTTATGTCATATGTATTGGAATATGTTGTGTTAGTTTCTACTGTATAGCAAAGTGAATCATATACATGTATACATATGGCCCCCATTTTTTGGAGTTCCTTCCCGTTTAGGTCACTACAGAGCATGGAGTAGGGTTTCCTGAGCTATACAGTAGTCAAAATCTATTTTAAAAAAATTTATATGTGAATAATAAGGTAAAAGAGACACAGATATAAAGAACAGACTTTTGGACTATGTGAGAGAAGGCAAGGATGGGACAATATGAGAGAATAGCATTGAAACATGTTTATTACCATATGTAAAATAGATGACCAGTGCAAGTTTGGTGCATGAAGCAGTACACTCAAAGCTGGTGCTCTAGGACAACCCAGAAGGGTGGGGTGTGGAGGGAGGTGGGAGGGGTTATCAGGGTGGTGGGACACATGTACACCCATGGCTGATTCATGTTGATGTATGGCAAAAACCACAACATTATTGTAAAGTAATTATCCTCCAATTAAAATAAATTATACAAAGCGAAGTAAGCCAGAAAGAAAAACACCAATACAGTATACTAATGCATATATATGGAATTTAGAAAGATGGTAACGATAACCCTGTATGCGAGACAGCAAAAGAGACACAGATGTATAGAACAGTCTTTTGGACTCTGTGGGAGAGGGCGAGGCGGGGATGGTTTGGGAAAATGGCATTGAAACATGTATATTAGCATATGTGAAACGGATCGCCAGTCCAGGTTTGATGCATGAGACAGGGTGCTCAGAGGTGATGCGCTGGGATGACCCTGAGGGATAGGATGGGGTGGGAGGTGGGAGAGGGGTTCAGGATGGGGAACACATGTACACCCGTGGCGGATTCATGTCAATGTATGGAAAAACCAATACAATATTGTAAAGTAATTAGCCTCCCAAAATAAATAAATAAATAGAAGAAAAAATAAATAAAAGCTTAATTAAATTAAATATCTGAATATAAATATTTGAAAATAATATAAGCAGTCTAATTATTCCTGATAGGCATGTATCTTGATCAGTTTCCTAGCAGTATCTACCTCTAATGTTGTGTCACTATAATCTTTCTCAAGAATGTATTTTTTTTAATTGTTGTTGTTGTTTAGTCTCTCAGTCATGTCCGACTCTTTGTGACCCCATGGACTGCAGCATGCCAGGCTTCCCTGTCCTTCACTATCTCCCTTCACTAAACCCTTCACATGAGTTTGCTCAAACTCATGTCCACTGAATCAGTGATTCCATCCAACAATCTCATCCCCTGTCACCCTCTTTTCTTCCTGCCCTCAGTCTTTCCCAAAATCAAGGTCTTTTCCAATGAATCAGCTCTTCACATCAGATGGCCAACGTACTGGAGCTTCAGCTTCAGCATCAATCCTTTCAGTGAATATTCAGGGTTGATTTCCTTTAGGATTGACTGACTTGATCTGCTTGCTGTCTAAGGGACTCTCAAGAGTCTTCTCCAGCATCACAGTTTGAAAGCATCTATTCTTCAATACTCAGTCTTCTTTATGGTCCAACTCTCTCATCTGTACATGACTACTGGAAAAACCATAGCTTTGACCTTTGTTGGCAAAGTGGTGTCTCTGCTTTTTAATACACTGTCTAGGTTTGTAATAGCTTTTCTTCTAAGGAGCAAGCATCTTTGTATTTCATGGCTGCAGTCACCTTCCACTGTGACTTTGGAGACCACGAAAATAAGGTCTGTCACTCTTTCCACTGTTTCCGCTTCTATTTGCCAAAAAGTGATGGGACCAGATACCATGATCTTAGTTTTTTGAATATTGAGTTTTAAGCCAGCTTTTTCATTCTCTTCTTTTACTTTCATCAAGAGGCTTTTTAGTTCCTCTGTGATTTCTGCCATAAGGGTGGTGTCATCTGCATATCTGAGGTTATTGATATTTCTCCCAGCAATCTTGATTCCAGCTTGTGCTTCATTCAGCCCAACATTTTGCATGATGTACTCTGCATATAAGTTAAATAAGCAGGGTGACAATATACAGCCGTGACGTACTCCTTTCCCAATTTTGAACCAGTTTGTTGTTCCATGTCCGGTTCTGACTGTTGCTTCCTGACCTGCATACAGATTTCTCAGGAGGCAGGTAAGGTGGTCTGATATTCTCATCTCCGAAAGAATTTTCCACAGTTTGTTGTGATCCACACAGTCAAAGGTTTTCACATAGTCAATGAAGCAGAAGTAGATGTTTTTCTGAAATTCCTTTGCTTTTTCTATGATCAAGTGGATGTTGGCAATTTGATCTGTTGTTCCTTTGCCTTTTCTAAATCCAGCTTCAACATCTGAAAGTTCTTCGTTCATGTACTGCTGAAGCCTAGCTTGAAGGATTTTGAGCTGACATGTGAAATGAGTGCAATTATATGGTAGTTTGAGCATTCTTTGGCATTGCCCTTCTTTGGGATTGGCATGAAAACTGACTTTTTCCAGTCCTGTGGCCACTGTTGAGTTTTCCAAATTTGCTAGCATATGGAGTGCAGCATCATCTTTTAGAATTTAAAATGGTTCAGCTGGAATTCCATCATCACCATTAGCTCTATTCATAGTAATGCTTCCTAAGGCCCACAACTTCATACTCCAGAATGTCTGGGTCTAGGTGAGTGACCACACCATCATGGTTATGCGGGTCATTAAAACCATTTTTGTACAGTTCTGTGTATTCTTGCCACCTCTTCTTAATCTCTTCTGCTTCTGTTAGGTCTTTACTGTTTCTGTCCTTTATTGTGCCCATCTTTGCATGACATGTTCCCTGGTATCTCTAATTTTCTTAAAGAGATCTCTAGTCTTTGCCATTCTGTTGTTTTCCTCTGTTTCTTTGCATTGTTCATTCAAGAAGGCTCTCTTGTCTGTCCTTGCTGTCCTGTGAAACTCTACATTCAGTTGGGTGTATGTTTCCCTTTCTCCTTTGCCTTCCACTTCTCTTCTTTTCTCATGTATTTGTAACGCTTCCTCAGAAAACCATTTTGCCTTTTTGCATTTCTTATTCTTTGGGATGCTTTTGGTCACTGCCTCCTGTAGAGTATTATGAACCTTTGCCCATTGTTCTTCATGGACTCTATCAGATCTAATCCCTTGAATCTATTTTTTTTTGAATACAGTCTTATTATTAAAAATGTTTTTCATAAATTGCCTGCAATATTCTTCAAAGTTGCATTTATGATTCATAAAATTGAAATTGTTGTCATATTCAGTGGGCTTTTAGTGATAGGCTGTAATATTTTTTATCAATGAGTATAATAAAATAAAATGATTGCTCTACAGATGCTGAGATACCTGGACCAAGAGAGAATTCAGCTAAATGATCAGCATTCTCATTTTTTTCCTTCAATTTTTTTGCATTTAAATGTGTAAAGTTTAGTATAAATATTTGACAGGTACTTTTTTGGGGGGGAATCTATTCAGAGCTCATTTATTTAACAAATATTTTTCCAAGTTCGAAGCCTCATAAATAAGTTTTTTAAAAAATGGTTTTTGTTGTTTCACCAAACTTAAACATGACAAAATCATATACCTTATCAATTTCTTTCTAATATTTTGCAGAATAAAAATTAATCAATTTGGGAGTAAATACGCCATCAAAGTATTTTTCACTTATGAAGATGGCATGTTATAAAGCCAACTTTAGAATTTTAAAATTAAAACATCAATTCCCTTTGAGCTTTCCTAGATTTCTTCCTTACCTTTGAAGGAAAAACATTTTAATTTCTTCCTGTGTTCAAGCTCTGACTTTGATTATTGCAATTTGTAAAAGCTCTAGTAAGTTTTTTAACTGAAATACAATTGAAATACAATTGATATACAGTGTTTTTAAAGTTTTTTTAATTAAAACATTTAAACTGATTTTGACAAAATACATATACAATATAAAGGACATGTTTACAATGATCAGTATCATGGTAGTATACATAGTTTGAATTATAAAGTGGTTTTATAAAAGCTCAAGGCTTTCTAAAATCCAATCGATGGTGAGCTGCAAAAACTGTATTGACATGCTGAAGTTTGTTTTCATTCGACATTAGTTTAATTACAAAATTCTGTACTTCAGTTATTCTTTGTATATAAAAGAGAAACTATAGCTTCTATTTTGATGGGTAGAACTATCCCATTATTTGGAGGCAATTATGAATTACTTGTGCAACATAACTAATTCCAAGAACATCTCTGCTCCAAAGGTTTCTTAATTTAGTAAAAACATTGTTTTTGCCATGCTGTGCTACACCAAAATTTGTGCTTATATTATCCCTGCAAAAATACTTTTTTTTCCCTCTCAAATGAACTTTTCAGCTGAGTTTATAGTAATATATGAAAAAATGTCTGATGTTTTACTTTCAACAGAAGAAACTTCCCAAAACTTTACTTTGATACTGTGAACTAGATGGAAAAAAAGAGAACTCTTATGGAATTAAGTTGATTGATTTTCTATTTGAAGCACCTAATAATTCTGATCTAAAGCTAGTGTCATCTGTGTGCAGAGCTTTTCTTCTGCTAATGGAGCCAACATATTGACAGCTATTACTTATTTTTTTATATGCACAAGAATATTTGAAACAGAAAGTGGAGAAACAATTTAAATAATTTTTGATTTTGAAAAGTCATGCTTTACCTAGTGATATAGAAATGTACTTTCTGCAACTGTATTTGTTGAATCCACTTTTCAACTCTTAAGAGTACTGCTAATCTTGGAAGAAACTGCGTGCACTCAGTAGCAAGACTGCTTAGACTCAATTTTTCACATTGATTTCTCACACATCTAAGCTTTAATTTCTCATATTTGCCATTGAACCCTCCCTTTCAAGGCCTGGCAGCTTCATGTATCTTGCAGACTTCAGCATAGGTTGTGGGAGTTGTCCACCCACTGACTGACCATTGCCAGCAGCAGCACGAGATGATGCTTCTCCTGACACCTTGGCTAGAAGGAGGTTCCAGTCCTTGGATGTTAGTGGCAGAGCACACCTTGTTTTATCAGGGGGTACTCTCCCTGTACCCTGGAACTGGGTTGTCTACAAAGGGTCTGAAAAGTAGTTGAGTTGTCACTGCTTATCTTTCAGATTTAACCAAAGATTAAAGTACTTATGGATTTTTGTTTTTGTCTTATCTATTAAATGATCATTCAGATTTCACACCTGTTAGAGAGCGAGAACCCTGCTCAATGCACGTGTGTCTTACACACTAGACTGATCCATGGCAGAAGCTAGAAGCACAGAGTAGAAATCTGTACGTTCCATTTCACCTTTCAAAAAATACAACTGTTAAGGAGAACACTTTTGTTATAAGATGAAAACTCTGGAATAAATTCTAAATCAGCCTGGAAACAGACATACACATGGAAATGGGTGTTTAATTGCCCTGCGTATGACAGAGATGAGGCAATGGCTCCTATCATGGCTGTGCAACTTCTTATATCAATTTGGATCTGGGAGCTGATGGTAGAGTTGTGCCAAGGGTATCATACTAATAGGATAAATGCAAACCCTACATAGCAGCCCCATTCTGGGACTTAGAATGAGACCATTCATAGTCACCTCCAATTGATAATGTGTCACTAAGTGTTCAGCAGCTGGTGGGGCGGGATAGAGGGGAGAGAGGGAGGAAGGAAGATTTGTAGTATTTGATGATTTTTATTATGTAAATGCTCTTACCCCTGCTGCACAGCTGCCAAACTTGGAGTTGGGAAGGGATGTGTACAGTTGGCCAGTGCACATGGTTATGTTCTAGTCTGCCTCTTTGGAAGCTCTGTGAGCCCTGTAGTTTGTGTTTTTATGGAGGCTTCATTGCAAAGGCATGATCGATTAAATCATTGGCCATTGGTGATTGATTCAGCCTGCTCCCCTCCCAGGAGGTCAGGGGGCTTAGCTGAAATTTCAACCCTGTAATCCAACAAGGTTGGTTCTTCAGCCCCCATCTTTAGAGTCATTTGTGGGTCACCTCATTAACGTAACAATAGAAACCTTAACTGAGCTCATGCTTAAGAAATCTCAACTTTTAGCAGCTTTGTGCCAGCTACTGAGACAAAGACCAAATATTTATTTCGTATTATAAATCATAATACCATTTATATTTATATTTGTGATAGGTAGTATGCCAAAATATGCTGTCTAAACCTCAAGCAATTTGCATAATTCTGCCACCTGTGACCCTACCCTCTATCCTGGTCAATACTGAGGGAAGAAAAAACACTGTAGGTTACTTTAGCATCTTCTCCTTTTTTAAAAAAATATAAATTTATTTATTTTAATTGGAGGTTAATTACTTTACAATATTGTATTGGTTTTGCCATACATTAACATGAATCCTCCACAGGTATACACATGTTCCCCATCCCGAACCCCCCTGCCTCTCCCGTCCCCGTACCATCCCTCTGGGTCGTCCCAGTGCACCAGCCCCAAGCAACCAGTATCATGCATTGAACTTGGACTGGCGATTCGTTTCATATATGATATTATTATACATGTTTCAATGCCATTCTCCCAAATCATCCCACCCTCTCCTACTCCCACAGAGTCCAAAAGACTGTTCTATACAGCATCTTCTTCTTAAAAAAAAATTTTTATTTGTCTGCACCATTTCTTAGTTGCTGCATGTGAACCCTCAGTTGTGGCATGTGGGATCTAGTTCCCTGGCAAGGGATCGAATTCGGGCTCCCTTCATTGGGAGTGTCTCAGCCACTGGACCACTATTAGGAAAGTCCCCAGCATCTCCTTTTAAATGTCCTATCTTCCAAAATTATATAATGACAAAAAGATTTTTAAGGTATATTGTATACAAATTTTAAGACCTAAACTATTCAAATTGCAGAACACTGACTTAAGTTTGTTGTGTTCTAAATACCACAGGGAAAGTTTCAGTGACTTGAGGAACCTCAAGTAATAAACCCGTGATATATGTGAATCTGTTCTTGTGTGTAAAAATAGAAAACGTGTTTTATGCATCAGTTATGGATGTTGTTCTGCAACATTTCCTCATAAAACAGAATGTGCCTTATGCTAATTTGACATGAATATTTCAATATCATTTGGCAAAAAGAGCAGACATATGACCCTGTCAAAAAACACCTCAACTTTGGGGTAGCCACATTTCCCAGCGGTTTCTTTAATTACAGGTTTATGAAGTGAGATGGTCCAAAGCAGGACAGAAATTGAATATACCAATCAGGAAGGAGGAGCTATTTAATAGTAGCAACTTTGGAACACTGAAACTAAGTAAGTAGATACAAAGTAAGCAGCACCAAAGCAAAAAGTACTCCATGATTCCATTATATGGAGCTGTGACAAGTCAGTATTCTGTCTTAGGAACTGATGGAAACTGAAATCAACAAAAGTGAGCTGCTCATAAAACACCAGTAGACATTTATTAATGGGTGTTCCTGGGACCCAGGAAGAGAATAGAAATAAATCAACATCCTACTCTAGGAATTTTTCCGGACCTTTGCTGTTTAGGAATTGCCCAACCTCTGTGGTAGTTGTTATTTGTCATTCCCATTCTTGAGTTAGTTTCATAGTACTCCTTTTTGGTGTATAATGTAGTACCCTTTATGTGTATAAGGGAGGCTCCTGACAGCTTCGTATATATTGATACAAGAGATTCTTCCATGGAGAAATGATTTATTGTAATGGTTTTTATGCTGTTAGAGCTAGAACTGAGACTATGATTTGATCTACCCTGTAGCTTCATCCTGTGAAGAGAATTCTTTCTTCACATGTCAGAGAGATCTTTGCCTGTCAGCTGGACCTGCCCCTCCCAGGTTTATTTTTGCTTCAGTGTATTCTATGAGAAGCAGAGAAAAGGGCCCAGTTATAGTGCTCCTTAAACCTCCCCTGTTGATAAGTGGTAATTTCTTACCCTGGAGGAGTCAGGAATGGGTCAAATCTTTGTAATACCTCTTTCACTGGGAGCATAATCACTTTTTGTATTATTGGCAACTTTAATGGGGTGGGAAACATATCTTTTATTTTTAAAAAATTATTATTTATTTGTATTATATTTTTAAATTGGAGTATAATTGCCATTAGTTTCTGTTGTACAATGAAGTAAATCAGTTATATGTGTGTATGTGTGTGTGTATCTCCTCTCCACTTAGGATTGACATATATATGTTACCAGGTGTAAAATAGATAGCCAGTGGGAAACTGCTGTATAGAACAGGGAGCTCGAGTCAGTGCCCTGTGATGATCTAGAGGGGTGGGATAGTGGGTAGAAGGGAGGAAGTGTATCTTTTCTTAATCTATAAAGTCCTCATGGCTATTTTAGAGATACTGTAACAGGTGATTACTAAATCAGAGATTATTTTCCTGTTCATGGAAGGTCACTTTTGCAATACAGTAGCATCAGAATTGCTTCAAGGGAAGTTAAGGGAAATGTTGAATATGTAACAGATGGGACATAGAAACTTAAGTGAGCTTCATCTGAAGTACAAAGACTAATAAACTCTGTTTAGTTTTCTGCCTCTTGCAGATGCCTTGCAAGAAAAGAGCTGGGCTACAGTGAGAGATGGACCAAAATTTAGGGGAACATATGCAGAGCTGAGCCTGATTTTGAATGTGTTTAGTTTCCTGCAACTTGTTTTGCTAACTCCACGCCTCAAGTTGACTGATAGACCTCATTGCATAAAGTTTCATAGATGTCTTTTTTTTCTGCAGCAGAATGTCCTCAAGGAAGTTCAACTCAATTGCCTTCCTCTGAAAAAGACACTGAACTACGTGATTGTTCGATGGTCCTGGAAAGAAATATCTGTTTCATTTGAAGTTTCCATTTTACCCTTGAAACCTAGGTTTGATGGTGTGAGAAATGCTTGCCTTCCTTTCTTTCTCCCTGGTTGAGTTACAGAGAATCATTAGGTACTCATTAGACTAATGTGAAGGCAGATAACACTGGTTATGGAGCCCATGACTCATTTTTAAATTTTACCAGTTCTCTTTCACTTACTGCCTAAATTGCAGGCTTTCTTGTGACAGGTAGCTCTGAAATAGTAGATATCAAAATTTATGACTTAAAAAAGTTAAGGTGCTTATCTTTAGAAAATTCCTGGTATGAGCCAATTACCAACCTCTTTACTTTCGTGTGTGTTTGTGTGTGTGCTCAGCCTCTTAGTTGTGTCTGACTCTTTGTGACCCCATGAACTGTAGCGTGCCAGGTTCCTCTGTCCATGGAATTTTCCAGGCTAGGATACTGGAGCGGGTTGCCCTTTCCTTCTTGAGGGGGTCTTTTGAACCCATGGATTGAACTCATGTCTCTTGCCACCTGGGAATTTTGTTTTTTGTGTGTTAATTGCTCAGTTGTGTCCGCCTTTTTGTGTCCCCATGGACTTCGGCTGCAAGGCTCCTCCGTCCGTGGGATTCTCCAGGCAAGAATACTGGAGTGGGTTGCCATTTCCTTCTCAAGAATTTTGTCTTGGGGCATGCCATATGCCAGCTGACTTACTGAATCCTTGCTTTTAAAAACAAATTTTTATTGGAATATAGTTGCTTTACAACACTGTTAGTTTCCACTGTAAAGTAACGTGAATCAGCTGTATGTATACACACATCCCCTCTTTTTTGGATTTCTTTTCCATTTAGATCACTGTATAGCATTGACTAGAATTCCTTGTGCTATACAGTAGGTTCTTAGTTATCTATTTTATACAAAGTATCAACAGTGTATATATGTCAATCCCCAAATCCCCAATTGATCCCCTCTCCTGTTTTCCCCCTTGGTTTGTTCTCTATGTCTGTGTCTCTATTTCTGCTTTGTAAATAAGATTGTCTATACAAGTTTTTTCAGATTCCGTATATGTCATTAATATATATTTGTTTTTGTCTTTTTGAATTACTTCACTCTGTATGACAGGTCCATCTATATTACTACAAATGACTCAATTTCAAGAACACATCATGCGAAATGCTGGGCTGGATGAAGCACAAGCTGGAATCAAGATTGCTAGGAGAAATATCAATGACCTCAGATATGCAGATGACACCACCCTTATGGGAGAATATGAAGAGGAACTAAAAAGCCTCTTGATGAAAGTGAAAGAGGAGAATGAAAAAGTTGTCTTAAAACTCAACATTCAGAAAACTAAGATCATGGCATATCTGGTCCCATTACTTCATGGCAAATAGATGGGGAAACAATGGAAACAGTGACACACTTTATTTCTGGGGACTCCAAAATCACTGCAGATGGTGACTGCAGCCATGAAATTAAAAGATGCTTGCTCCTTGAAAGAAAAGCTATGGCCAACCTAAACAACGTATTGAAAAGCAGAGACATGATTTTGCCGACAAAGTTCCATCTAGTCAAAGCTATGGTTTTTGCAGTAGTCATGTATGGATGTGAGAGTTGGACTATAAAGAAAGCTGAGCCCTGAAGAATTAATGCTTTTGAGCTGTGGTGTTGGAAAAGACTCTTGAAAGTCCCTTGGACTGCGGGGAGATCCAACCAGTCAATCTCAAAGGACTGATGCTGAAGCTGAAACTCGAACACTTTGGCTACCAATGTAAAGAACTGACTCATTTGAAAAGACCCCAATGCTGGGAAAAATTGAAGGTGGGAGGAGAAGGGGACAACAGAGGATGAGATGGT